>NC_090421.1:507336-551941 GCF_036365525.1 Heterodontus francisci
TATAGGACTTTGGTTCGGCCACATTTGGAATACTGCGTGCAGTTCTGGTCGCCACATTATCAAAAGGATGTGGATGCTTTGGAGAGGGTGCAGAGGAGGTTCACCAGGATGTTGCCTGGTATGGAGGGCACTAGCTATGAAGAGAGGTTGAGTAGATTAGGATTATTTTCATTAGAAAGACGGAGGTTGAGGGGGGACCTGATTGAGGTGTACAAAATCATGAGAGGTATAGACAGGGTGGATAGCAAGAGGCTTTTTCCCAGAGTGGGGGATTCTATTACTGGAGGACACGAGTTCAAAGTGAAAGGGGAAAAGTTTAGGGGGGATATGCGTGGAACGTTCTTTACGCAGAGGGTGGTGGGTGCCTGGAACGCGTTGCCAGCGGAGGTGGTAGATGCGGGCACGATGGCGTCTTTTAAGATGTATCTAGACAGATACATGAATGGGCAGGAAGAAAAGAGATACAGACCCTTAGAAAATAGGCGACATGTTTAGATAGAGGATCTGGATCGGCGCAGGCTTGGAGGGCCGAAGGGCCTGTTCCTGTGCTGTAATTTTCTTTGTTCTTTGTTCTTATTTGTTTGTGAGTGTGTGTGTAAGTCTGACTGTGTGTGTGTGTGTGTGTGTGTGTGTGTGTGTGAGAGAGGGTTTATTTGTTTGTGCGTGTGTAAGTCTGACTGTGTGTGTATGTGTGTGTGAGAGAGGGTTGATTTGTTTGTGAGTGTGTAAGTCTGACTGTATGTGTGTGTGTGTGAGGGAGGGTTTATTTGTTTGTGAGTGTATGTGTAAGTCTGACTGTGTGTGTTTGTGTGTGTGTGTGTGTGAGAGGGTTTATTTGTTTGTGAGTGTGTAAGTCTGACTGAGTGTGTGTGTGTGTGTGTGTGAGAGAGAGAGGGTTTATTTGTTTGTGAGTGTGCAAGTCTGACTGTGTGTGTGTGTGTGTGTGTGAGAGAGAGGGTTTATTTGTTTCTGAGTGTGTGTGTAAGTTTGATTGTGTGTGTGTGTGTGTGTGTGTGAGAGAGAGGGTTTATTTGTTTGTGAGTGTGTGTGTAAGTCTGACTCTGTGTGTGTGTCTGTGTGAGAGAGGGTTTATTTGTTTGTGAGTGTGTGTGTAAGTCTGACTGTGTGTGTGTGTGTATGTGTGAGAGAGGGTTTATTTGTTTGTGAGTGTATGTGTAAGTCTGACTGTGTGTGTGTGTATGTGTGTGTGTGAGAGAGGGTTTATTTGTTTGTGAGTGTGTGTAAGTCTGACTGTATGTGTGTGTGTGTGAGAGGGGGTTTATTTGTTTGTGAGTGTGCCTGTGTAAGTCTGACTCTGTGTGTGTGTATGCGTGTGTGTGTGTGAGAGAGGGTTTATTTGTTTGTGAGTGTATGTGTAAGTCTGACTGTGTGTGTATGTGTGTGTGTGTGTGAGAGAGGGTTTATTTGTTTGTGAGTGTGTGTAAGTCTGACTGTATGTGTATGTGTGTGAGAGGGGGTTTATTTGTTTGTGAGTGTGCCTGTGTAAGTCTGACTGTGTGTGTGTATGCGTGTGTGTGTGTGAGAGAGGGTTTATTTGTTTGTGAGTGTATGTGTAAGTCTGACTGTGTGTGTATGTGTGTGTGTGTGTGAGAGAGGGTTTATTTGTTTGTGAGTGTGTGTAAGTCTGACTGTATGTGTGTGTGTGTGAGAGGGGGTTTATTTGTTTGTGAGTGTGCCTGTGTAAGTCTGACTGTGTGTGTGTATGCGTGTGTGTGTGTGAGAGAGGGTTTATTTGTTTGTGAGTGTGTGTGTAAGTCTGACTCTGTGTGTGTGTGTGTGTGTGTGTGTGTGTGAGAGAGAGGGTTTATTTGTTTGTGAGCGTGTGTGTAAGTCTGACTGTGTGTGCGTGTATGCGTGTGTGCGTGTGTGTGTGTCAGAGAGAGGGTTTATTTGTTTGTGAGTGTGTAAGTCTGAATGTGTGTATGTGTGTGAGAGAGGGTTTATTTGTTTGTGAGTGTGTGTGTAAGTCTGACTGTGTGTGTGTGTGTATGTATGTGTGTGAGAGAGGGTTTATTTGTTTGTTTGTGAGTGTGTGTGTGAGTGTGTATGTGAGTGTGTATGTCTGCGTTCATGTGAGTGCTTTTTTTTGCCCCTTACTTAGATGTGTCTGGTGTCTATGTGAGTGTGTATGAGTGTGTGTCTGTGTTCGTGTGTGCACTGTTTTTGCCCCTTGCATATCTGTGTTTATGAGTGTGTGTTGGCTCATCTGTGAGTGTGTGTCTTTGTGAGTGTGCCTGCGAGTGTACGCCTCACATGCATATCTGCGTGCGGTGCAATCTTAATTCAAACTCTTCCACACACACGATAAAGAAAATAATCATTTCGCCCCCCCCCCCCGTGCCCCCACCCCCCCCCCCGCCGCAAACCTCCCAACCTCCCACCTCCCCACCCATAAAGAGATCCAGGCCAGGATGTATTGAGTGGAGCCCTGTCAGCACACCGCTGCTGCTGACATGTGTTAATGATTGAGTTAACTGTCCATTTAAATGATCAAAGTCGGCTTTGAGGTGCAGTGGATAAAAAAAACACGCTGCAGCCCACAGAGCAGACTGCACACAGTGGGTTAAAGAAGCTCCAGGAGCTCTCTCGCTCTCTCTCTCTCTCTCTCCCTCCCCCGCCCCATGCCTCTCCTTCACTCGCTACCCCACCCCAACCTCCCCTGCCCTTTCACATCTCTGACTCGGGGAAGGCTGGCGCCTGTCTGAACGCCCCCTTCCCGGAAAGAATTACCCAGGGAGCATTAATCTCCGTGTAAATTTTAAAAGGGGAGATCCCAAAGGCAGGCTGCCCTCAACTCCACTCTTTCCCACCACACACACCCCCCACCCCCCCACCCCCCCACAACTCTCTCTCTCTCTCGCACACGCACACACGAATGCACGCACACAAGAACGCACGCATGCACGCAGACACACGAACTCGTGCACACACATGAACACGCGCACGAAGACATACACACGAGCTTCCACACACACGAAAACACTTTAAAACGCTCTTTAAAACCTCCCTCTCTGACCGACGTTTCGGTTGCCTGTCCCCAATATCTTCTTACGTGGCTCGGGGTCACATTTTGCCTGATGTACGCTCCTCTCAAGCGCCTTGGTACTATTACTGTGTTAATGGCGCTATATAAATGTTGCTGTTGGTTTTTTTTTACAGCTCTGCACACCTGAATTCAGGTTTACAACGATACACAAGGGCACAGAAGTCCTCATTACAGACAATCCAACAGGCGTCAAAGCAACATAACATTAATCACAGAGATGAAAGCATACGCAAGCTCGATCACAACTCTTGCAATGTATGGGTGCAGCTGCAACAACACCCAGGAAGATCGTCACCCTTGGGCGCAAGCGGCCCCTCCTACTCGGCAGGCCGCCCGCCATCTCAGTGAGCTGGTTTCTGGGAGCTTGCTGTGCCCCGATTGGCCGCCGCGGGTCCCCCCCCCGCCCCCCACCCCCACCCAACCCCCGACATTACAGCAAGTGGTTAGGCTTCAGACAAAACACTTGGCTGGCCGTGAAGCAGCGAGGGACGTCCTGAGGGAGCGCCGCGCTGTCGGAGGGTCAGTGCTGAGGGAGTGCCGCGCTGTCGGAGGGTCAGTACCGAGGGAGCGCCGCGCTGTCGGAGGGTCAGTACCGAGGGAGTATCGCACTGTCGGAGGGTCAGTACTGAGGGAGTGCAGCACTGTCGGAGGGTCAGTACTGAGGGAGTGCTGCACTGTCGGAGGGTCAGTACTGAGGGAGTGCCGCGCTGTCGGAGGGTCAGTACTGAGGGAGTGCCGCGCTGTCGGAGGGTCAGTACCGAGGGAGTATCGCACTGTCGGAGGGTCAGTACTGAGGGAGTGCCGCGCTGTCGGAGGGTCAGTACCGAGGGAGCGCCGCGCTGTCGGAGGGTCAGTACCGAGGGAGTATCGCACTGTCGGAGGGTCAGTACTGAGGGAGTGCCGCGCTGTCGGAGGGTCAGTACCGAGGGAGCGCCGCACTGTCGGAGGGTCAGTACCGAGGGAGCGCCGCACTGTGGGAGGTGCCCGTCTTTCGGGTGACACGTTAAACCGAGGCCCCCGTCTGCCCTCTCAGGTGAACTGTAAAAGATCTCACGGCTACTACTGGAACACGAGCTGGTTGTTGGGGCGGAGGAGTCGGGGCGGGAGTTCTCCCCGGCGTCCTGGGTGCCCGATATTTATCCCTCGACCAACATCGCTAACACCTAACCGCGTGTTGGCGGGAGCTTGCTGTGCACAACAGTGACTGCACTTCGGGGGGAAAAAAGGTACTTAATTTAGCAGTAAGGTCGTGAGACACTCCATAGACATACGAGTCTTCCTCCCGTTTGAAAGTTACCATTGAATCTGCTTCCACCGCCCTTTCAGGCAGCGCGTTCCAGATCACAACAACTCCCCCGCGTTAAAATAAAAATTCTCCTCCTCTCCCTCCTTCTGGCTTCTTGCCAAATGATTGGCAGTTAGAATGTAATGGTGTCTGAAAAAATAAACAATCATTACACCTCATTAAATGCAAAGCCCTTTTAGCGAACGAGACGTGTGTTTATTTAGACTTCAGTCAGCCGTGCCCATGATAGAGCTGCCCAGTGTTTAGAACTTTTTTTTTTTAGCTCGGAGGATGACGCCAAAGGTTCGAAACTGCGCTGTGCGGCCGGCCGCGAATTTCCAAGGTGCGCCCCACGTTCAGCCGGGGCTCAGCGCCGAGGGAGCGCCGCGCTGTCCGGAGGGTGGGGGGGGGGGGGATACAGAGCGGCACTCCCTCGGCGCTGCCCCTCCGCCAGTGCGGCGCTCCCTCGGCGCTGGCCCCGTGGAGTCCCAGCCTGGGGTGGGGAGCCGACCCCACAACCTACTGACTCAGGGGCCGAGAGAGAGAGCGAGAGTGCTACCCACACAGCCACAGCTGACACGGTCAAGAGACGCTCGGGAATTGTTGATGTTTCTCTGTGGTGAGATTTGAGAGCCTGCATACTGAGTCATTTCGTAGCAGGCGGGTGATGAATCTATTATGTATATTTTCTGAGTAACACACACACATACAGACAGCAAGACCATGGTCCCTAAATCCTTGTTTTTTTCTAGGCCCTTCTTCCGTGACCTCACACGGACATCCACAAGAACTAGGAACAGCAGGAGCAGGCAACTGCACTCAGCCACACCCTTCCCTTGCTATTTCACAGTAAGGTTGAGCGCTCCAACTATCAGCATACCCGTACCCTCGCTGGCGCGCCTCTCTCCCTCTCTCTCTCTCTCTCGACCCCGTTTCAGAAAGTCGTGTACCCTCGGCGCGCTGCCCCTCCGACAGCGCGGCGCTCCCTCAGCACTGGCACTGGGAGTGTCACCGCGGATTCCGGGACTTGCTGACTCACAGCTTTCAGGAGCTGAGACTTTGGGAGGGGTGAAAGGAGAGGCCCCCATCTGTAGCTCATTGCGTCGGGCTTGTAGAGAATGGTTACTCCGAAACAAAGAGGGGATGAGTTTAGAGGCTTGACTTTGATATCCATCCTGCACAGCCTGTCATTTGTTTTAAATTTGGTAATCAGTATAAGGCCAAAATTGGCTTCTGACTCTCTAAGGTTTTCACAAAGCCATCTATTGTGCTCTTGATAACCCACCAATCCCCTGCTTAATTACGGCTATTGCTGATATTGCAAGCTGAGTCCTTCATGTTAAAGTCACTCCAAGTTCACTCTAGATCCATGGAGCCCAGACGTTTCGGTCACCATACCCAAGGAAGGACGTACTTGCCTTAGAGGGGGGGAGGGTTGCAATGAAGGTTCACCAGACTGATTTCCGGGTTGAGAGAGGGTTGTCTCCATGAGGAGAGATCGAACAGGACGGGCCTGTATTCTCCGGAGTTTAGGAGAATGAGAGGCGATCTCATCGAGACGTGTAAAATTCTGAGAGGGTTTGACAGGGTAGATGTTAGAGAGGCTGTTTCTCCCCTCAGCACTCCCCCGTCCGGCTAGGGAGTCCAGAACTGGGGAGAGGAGGGGAGGGTCACAGTCTCAGGATAAAGGGGTCGGCCGTTCGGGACTCAGAGTGGGGGAGGAACTTCTTCACTCGGAGGGTTTGTGAATCTTCGGAATACTCAGTCGTCGAGTGCATTCGAGACGGAGATCGATAGATCTTTTGGGGACGCTGCGGGAACCGAGGGGTAGGGCGGAGAGGCGGAGTTCAGTCGGAGGATCGGCCGCGATCTTGCGAGGCAGGCTCGAGTGGGCCGAGTGGCCTCCCTCCGGTTTCCGTTTACTGTATTTTTAAGAACTCAGGGTATCATCCTCACTGGCAGACTATGCTTATACCGAAGGCTTGACGTTTGACGGGACCAAACAAACACTGCACTGGACAAAGCTGCCTGTGTTTCCGTCCATTTCCTCTATGTTTTAGGAGCTACAGACTGAAAGGGTCTGAACCGCTCTCACCTCTGAGTCGGAAGGTTTTGTGTCCGTGCACAGGTACAGGTACCGAGGGAGTGCCGCGCTGACGGAGGGTCAGTACTGAGGGAGCCCCGCACTGTCAGAGGGTCAGTGCCGCAGGAGCGCCGCACAGTCGGAGGGTCAGTACTGAGGGAGTGCCGCACAGTCGGAGGGTCAGCACTGAGGGAGCGTCACACTGTCGGAGGGTCAGCACTGAGGGAGCGTCACACTGTCGGAGGGTCAGTGCTGAGCTAGTGCTGCACTGTGGGAGGGTCAGTACTGAGGGAGTGCCACACTGTCGGAGGGACCGTCTTTCGAAGTTCTCCCTCATGCCAGGGGCCAACAGTTGACCTTCAACCTGCATCAGATAATATAGACGTAGAGAAGATGTTTTAATTTCTGGGGGAGACCAGAACTAGGGGGGGGGGGCCATCAATAGAAGACAGTCACTAATAAATCCAACCGGGGAATTCAGGAGAAACGTCTTCACCCAGAGAGCGGTGAGAATGTGGGGACTCGCCACCACAGGGGGTGGGTTGAGGCGAACGGCGTAGATGCATTTAAAGGGGGGGGGGGGGAAGAAGCTGGATAAACACACGAGGGAGAAATGAATAGAAGGATATGGGGATGGTTGGGGGGGTGGGGGGAGCAGAGATGATGTAGGGGATGGGAGGAGGCTCGTGTGGAGCAGGAACACCAGCACGGAGCGGTTGGGCCGAATGGCCTGTTTATGTGCTCCAGATTGACTGTTTTTTTTTCATCCATTCACAGGGTTTTGGGCATCAGCATTTATTACCCATATAAATATAAATATGGGTAATATTTACCATATATTTGGTAAGTACCCTTGAGAAGGTGGTGGTGAGCTGCCTTCTTGAACCGCTGCAGTCCGTGTGGGGGGTAGGTGACACCCACAGTGCTGTTAGGGAGGGAGTTCCAGGATGTTGACCCAGCGACAGTGAAGGAACGGCCGATATAGTTCCAAGTCGGGATGGTGTGTGACTTGGAGGGGTAACTTGCAGGCGGTGGTGTTCCCATTGCGTCTGCTGCCCTTGTCCTTCGAGGTGGTAGAGGTCGCGGGTTTGGGCGGCGCTGTCGAAGGAGCCTTAGTGCGTTGCTGCAGTGCATCTTGTAGATGGTACACACTGCTGCCGCTGTGCGCCGGTGGTGGAGGGAGTGAATGTTTGTGGATGGGGTGCCGATCAAGCGGGCTGCTTTGTCCTGGATGGTGTTGAGCTTCCTGAGCGTTGTTGGGCCATTAGAACTGGAACAATCCAGTCAGTCCCATTCCCCGCACCGCCCCCCCCCCCCACCCGCCACTGTGCTCTATCCCCCGTAGCCCCGCCAGTCTGTTTCCCTCAAGCGCCCCTACATCATCTCCGCTTCCACCGCCCCTCGCGCTCAGCGAGTTCCCGCTCATCACCACTCGCTGCGTAAAAAAGGTTCTGCCTCACAACCGCGAAAGGTAAGAGCGAAAGGGACAAACAAAACCGCAACACGCCACTTCTTGACATTTTCCGGGTTAGTTTACCGGTCGGTTTTGAGCGTCAGTGTGGTTCGGCGCCTGTCCCCTCGTCGGAGAGCCTTCGAGGCGTCCGTTGACGGCTCTCAGTAACCACTGGGTCACCACGTGCACCGGCAGTGCCTCCCCGTTTCTCTCTCGGCCTGCTTTGGAGGAGAACGCGCGTTTCTTTTTAGGGGCAGGTCTGCCACTGGGCTGCGTACAGTTTGGGCCTCCTTACTGATCTAAGGAGGGGACAGACAGACAGAATAAGGTTCACCGGGGCTTGGCAGGGTATTTTTCTACCCCCACCTCCCCACCGCTGGCGGTCCCCCCCCCCCCCCACCCGCCATAACCCTTGGACTCCCCCTGTCAATCAAAAATCTACAGCAGTCAGCCTCGAATATATTCAGTGACCCAGCCTCCACCGCTCCCCCGGGAAGAGAATTCCCACAGACGAACGACCCTCTGGGAGGCAACGATTTCTCCTCATCCCACTGTGAAACGGGAGACCCCTAATTTTTAAACTGCGCCCCCTAGTTCCGGACTAGCCCCCCCCCCCCCCCCCCACCCCCTTCTGTCGAAGGCTGACTTGCGCGGGCTGAGAGCCCAACGTCAAGTCGGTGACGCCGAGGGTGGGAGCAGGCGTTGAGGGGCGTGCCGCGCGCACGCGTGTGCAGCACACGCATTCCGCCCACCGCCGTCTCCCCCACCTCCGGTTAACTGCACCTCATCTTCCCCCCCACCCCTTCAAACACACAGCCGTTTCAGTACATTAAACACGAGGAAGACTGCAGACATGTGTTGCCGCAATTAATGCTCTTTGATGAGGTTTCTGGGAATACTCCGGAGGAGGGAGAAATCTTTAAGAACAGAGCACTGAAATTAAACAGCTTCCTCTGTGTATTTTTTTTTTTGACTCGGATGGGGAGAGAGCGAGGAAGGGGGGGAGGGGAGGTGTGGGGTGGGGGAAGGAAACCCCCCCCCCCCCACCCCGCCCATTTCAACACCACCCCCCCCCACCCCTCCCCGCTCACTTCCAGAGGAAATAAACCACTTCTGAACATTGTACGTCCTTGCCCACCCAGCCACACACATGGGAACGGAAGTTCTTAAATTAGATTCCTCCTTGGAAGCAGCCGAGTGTTTTATCTTTCCCACTTTAATCGGCTCTCATCAGTGCTGCGGTGGACGTGCGGTGGGTTGGGATTCGTGGCGTATGGTGGCAAGGGGGGGGCGGGGGGGTGGGGGTGTGGAGCTGGCGAGGGTCAGCAAGACAGCTCTCAGGAGATAGACTGGTGACGGGTGGGCGTGCGGCTGCGAAGCGCTGGGCTGTGTGAGGAGACCCTGGGTAGCAGAACAGCGCAACACACTCACAAGACAGTGCGGCGCTCCCTCAGTACTGACCCTCCGACAGTGCGGCGCTCCCTCAGCATTGACCCTCCGACAGTGCGGCACTCCCTGAGTACTGACCCTCTGACAATGAGGCACTCCCTCAGCACTGACCCTCTGACAGTGCGGCGCTCCCTCAGCACTGACCCTCTGACAGTGAGGCACTCCCTCAGTAATGACCCACCGACAGTGCGACGCTCCCTCAGCACTGACCCTCCAACAGTGCGACGTTCCCTCAGCACTGACCCTCCGACAGTGCGGCGCTCCCTCAGTACTGACCCTCCGACAGTGCGGCGCTCCCTCAGTACTGACCCTCCGACAGTGCGGCGCTCCCTCAGTACTGACCCTCCGACAGTGCGGCGCTCCCTCAGTACTGACCCTCAGACAGTGCGGCGCTTCCTCAGTACAGACCGTCCGACAGTGCGACGCTCCCTCAGCACTGACCCTCCGACAGTGCGGCACTCCCTCAGCACTGACCCTCCGACAGTGCGGCGCTCTCTCAGCACTGACCCTCCGACAGTGCGACGCTCTCTCAGCACTGACCCTCCGACAGTGCGGCGCTCCCTCAGTACTGACCCTCCGACAGTGCGGCGCTCCCTCAGTACTGACCCTCCGACAGTGCGGCGCTCCCTCAGTACTGACCCTCCGACAGTGCGGCGCTCCCTCAGTACTGACCGTCCGACAGTGCAACGCTCCCTCAGCACTGACCCTCCCACAGTGCGGCGCTCCCTCAGTAATGACCCACCAACAGTGCGGCGCTCCCTCAGTACTGACCCTCTGACAGTGCGGCGCTCCCTCAGTAATGACCCTCCGACAGTGCGGCGCTCCCTCAGTAATGACCCACCGACAGTGCGGCGCTCCCTCAGTACTGACCCTCCCACAGTGCGGCGCTCCCTCAGTAATGACCCACCAACAGTGCGGCGCTCCCTCAGTACTGACCCTCTGACAGTGCAGCGCTCCCTCAGTACTGATCCTCCGACAGTGCGACGCTCCCTCAGCACTGACTCTCCGACAGTGCGGCGCTCCCTCAGTAATGACCCACCGACAGTGCAGCGCACCCTCAGTACTGATCCTCCGACAGTGCGGCGCTCCCTCAGTAATGACCCTCCGACAGTGCGGCGCTCCCTCAGTACTGACCCTCCGACAGTGCGACGCTCCCTCAGTACTGACCCTCCCACAGTGCGACGCTCCCTCAGTTCTGACCCTCCGACAGTGTGCCGCTCCTTCCGTACTGACCCTCCGACAGTGTGACGCTCCCTCAGGACTGACCCTCTGACAGTGCGGCGCTCCCTCAGTACTGACCCTCCCACAGTGCGATGCTCCCTCAGTACTGACCCTCCAACAGTGCGGCGCTCCCTCAGTACTGACCCTCCCACAGTGCGACGCTCCCTCAGGACTGACCCTCCGACAGTACGGCGCTCCCTCAGCACTGACCCTCCGACAGTGCAGCGCTCCCTCAGTACTGACCCTCCGACAGTGCGGCGCTCCCTCAGTACTGACCCTCCGACAGAGCGGCGCTCCCTCAGTACTGACCCTCCGACAGTGCGACGCTCCCTCAGTACTGACCCTCCGACAGTGCGGCGCTCCCTCAGCACTGACCCTCCGACAGAGCGGCGCTCCCTCAGTACTGAACCTCCGACAGTGCGGCGCTCCCTCAGCACTGACCCTCCGACAGAGCGGCGCTCCCTCAGTACTGACCCTCCGACAGTGCGGCGCTCCCTCAGTACTGACCCTCCGACAGTGCGGCGCTCCCTCAGTACTGACCCTCCGACAGTGCGGCGCTCCCTCAGTACTGACCCTCCGACAGTGCGGCATTCCCTCCGCGCTGCCCCTCTCACATTACGGCGCTCCCTCATCACTAGAATCAGGAGTGTCGGCCTGGCTTATGGGGCTCGTGTCCCTGAAATGGGGCTTGACCCCACCATAGTCTGATTAAGCGGCCCAGAGAAACAGATAGAGAGTGAGAGAGCTACTCACTGAGCCATATATCACAGGACAGACATTAGGCCACTTTGAAAAGATGCCGGGGCACGAAGACACAGATGTGAAGGGTGACAGACTGAAGAACTGCGGGAATCACACAGTCCGTGCAGTATAAAAGAATATTTAAGTGTGTTTGGAAACATTGATGCGCAGGCAGCCACTAGATGGAGTATTGGCACATGTTAACTGCAAATTCGTAATCAGTAACCTTCACAAGTGGACTCAAGGATGTCCACTTCTACCTGAAGAGGGGGGGTCCCCATTGTCTGCCAGACATGAACATCCAGCCTCCCTAAACGTCAGCTCCCGCGACTTGAGCACAGAACTCAAGGCTGACACTCGAGAGCAGCGCTGAGGGAGTGCCGCACTGTCGGAGGGTCAGTACTGAGGGAGTGCCGCACTGTCGGAGGGTCGGTGCTGAGGGAGTGCCGCACTGTCGGAGGGTCGGTGCTGAGGGAGTGCCGCACTGTCGGAGGGTCGGTGCTGAGGGAGTGCCGCACTGTCGGAGGGTCAGTACTGAGGGAGCGCCGCACTGTCGGAGGGTCGGTGCTGAGGGAGTGCCGCACTGTCTGAGGGTCAGTACTGAGGGAATGCTGCACTGTCAGAGGGTCAGTACTGAGGGAGTACCGCACTGTCGGAGAGTCGGTGCTGAGGGAGTGCCGCACTGTCGGAGGGTCAGTGCTGAGGGAGTGCCGCACTGTCGGAGGGTCGGTGCTGAGGGAGTGCCGCACTGTCGGAGGGTCGGTGCTGAGGGAGTGCCGCACTGTCGGAGGGTCAGTACTGAGGGAGCGCCGCACTGTCGGAGGGTCGGTGCTGAGGGAGTGCCGCACTGTCTGAGGGTCAGTACTGAGGGAATGCTGCACTGTCAGAGGGTCAGTACTGAGGGAGTACCGCACTGTCGGAGGGTCGGTGCTGAGGGAGTGCCGCACTGTCGGAGGGTCAGTACTGAGGGAATGCCGCACTGTCGGAGGGTCAGTACTGAGGGAGTGCCGCACTGTCGGAGGGTCGGTGCTGAGGGAGTGCTGTACTGTCGGAGGGTCAGTACTGAGGGAATGCCGCACTGTCGGAGGGTCAGTTCTGAGGGAGTACCGCACTGTCGGAGGGTCGGTGCTGAGGGAGTGCCGCACTGTCGGAGGGTCAGTACTGAGGGAGTACCGCACTGTCGGAGGGTCAGTACTGAGGGAGTACCGCACTGTCGGAGGGTCAGTTCTGAGGGAGTACCGCACTGTCGGAGGGTCGGTGCTGAGGGAGTGCCGCACTGTCGGAGGGTCAGTACTGAGGGAATGCCGCACTGTCGGAGGGTCAGTACTGAGGGAGCGCCGCACTGTCAGTGGTGCCGTCTTTTGGATGAGACTTTAAACTGAGGCCCCCGTCTGCTTTATCAGGTGCAAGTGCTGCATGAACTGCAGCGGCTCACGCAGGCGGCTCACCACCACCTTCTCAGGGGCAATAAGGGGTGGGCAACAAATGCTGGCCTGGCCAACGACACTCACATCCCAGGAACGAATAAGAAAATGTAAATGATCCCACAGCCACTATTCCGGAGAAGAGCAGGGGGAGTTCTCCAGCAAACCTTCAGCAACGTCACCAAAACAAGGTTGCCTGGTCATCGCTGTCTGTGGGATCTTGCTGTGCGCAAATTGGCTGCCGCGTTTCCTACATTACAACAGTGACTGCACTTCGAAAAAAGTATTTCATCGGCTGTGAGGCTCTTTGGGATGTCCTGAGGTGCGGAAAGACAACGAAGGAACACAAGTCTTTGTTTCAATTAATGTGACATAATTTTTAGATGATAAATCATTGTATTTTATGCAATTATATACATGGATGCTACTTAACGTATTTCTATTAATGAGATATTATTTACGTATCGTTCCTCGCACATGCTTTGGGACCCCAACATTGAGTGGGCCCTATCCTGGCCTGCCCCTTGGTAACTCTCCTGGCAGTGGGACAGTCCTGAAGTGGCCCCCCCAAATTTTGTTGCCCACCAACCCACCCACCCTGCCTCTGAACCTGTCTCCGGGAGGCCGGGAAAATTCCACCCAAGGTTACATTCATGGTACATTATTTGATATTATTTAAAATGCAACATTATATTAATGAAACATATTGTTTGAGATACAATGTTACATTAGTGAGACATTGTTTGATATTATTTAAAATGTAACATTATATTAATGAAACATATTGTTTGAGATACAATGTTACATTAGTGAGACATTGTTTGATATTATTTAAAATGTAACATTATATTAATGAAACATATTGTTTGAGATACAATGTTACATTAGTGAGACATTGTTTGATATTATTTAAAATGTAACATTATATTAATGAAACACTGATATTGTTTAAGATACAATGTTACATTAGTGAGACATTGTTTGATATTATTTAAAATGTAACATTATATTAATGAAACATATTGTTTGAGATACAATGTTACATTAGTGAGACATTGTTTGATATTATTTAAAATGTAACATTATATTAATGAAACATATTGTTTGAGATACAATGTTACATTAGTGAGACATTGTTTGATATTATTTAAAATGTAACATTATATTAATGAAACATATTGTTTGAGATACAATGTTACATTAGTGAGACATTGTTTGATATTATTTAAAATGTAACATTATATTAACGAAACACTGATATTGTTTAAGATACAATGTTACATTAGTGAGACATTGTTTGATATTATTTAAAATGTAACATTATATTAATGAAACACTGATATTGTTTGAGATACAATGTTACATTAGTGAGACATTGTTTGATATTATTTAAAATGTAACATTATATTAATGAAACATATTGTTTGAGATACAATGTTACATTAGTGAGACATTGTTTGATATTATTTAAAATGTAACATTATATTAATGAAACATATTGTTTGAGATACAATGTTACATTAGTGAGACATTGTTTGATATTATTTAAAATGTAACATTATATTAATGAAACATATTGTTTGAGATACAATGTTACATTAGTGAGACATTGTTTGATATTATTTAAAATGTAACATTATATTAATGAAACACTGATATTGTTTGAGATACAATGTTACATTAGTGAGACATTGTTTGATATTATTTAAAATGTAACATTATATTAATGAAACATATTGTTTGAGATACAATGTTACATTAGTGAGACATTGTTTGATATTATTTAAAATGTAACATTATATTAATGAAACACTGATATTGTTTAAGATACAATGTTACATTAGTGAGACATTGTTTGATATTATTTAAAATGTAACATTATATTAATGAAACATATTGTTTGAGATACAATGTTACATTAGTGAGACATTGTTTGATATTATTTAAAATGTAACATTATATTAATGAAACATATTGTTTGAGATACAATGTTACATTAGTGAGACATTGTTTGATATTATTTAAAATGTAACATTATATTAATGAAACATATTGTTTGAGATACAATGTTACATTAGTGAGACATTGTTTGATATTATTTAAAATGTAACATTATATTAATGAAACACTGATATTGTTTGAGATACAATGTTACATTAGTGAGACATTGTTTGATATTATTTAAAATGTAACATTATATTAATGAAACACTGATATTGTTTGAGATACAATGTTACATTAGTGAGACATTGTTTGATATTATTTAAAATGTAACATTATATTAATGAAACACTGATATTGTTTGAGATACAATGTTACATTAGTGAGACATTGTTTGATATTATTTAAAATGTAACATTATATTAATGAAACACTGATATTGTTTGAAATACAATGTTACATTAGTGAGACATTGTTTGATATTATTTAAAATGTAACATTATATTAATGAAACACTGATATTGTTTGAGATACAATGTTACATTAGTGAGACATTGTTTGATATTATTTAAAATGTAACATTATATTAATGAAACACTGATATTGTTTGAGATACAATGTTACATTAGTGAGACATTGTTTGATATTATTTAAAATGTAACATTATATTAATGAAACACTGATATTGTTTGAGATACAATGTTACATTAGTGAGACATTGTTTGATATTATTTAAAATGTAACATTATATTAATGAAACACTGATATTGTTTGAGATACAATGTTACATTAGTGAGACATTGTTTGATATTATTTAAAATGTAACATTATATTAATGAAACACTGATATTGTTTGAGATACAATGTTACATTAGTGAGACATTGTTTGATATTATTTAAAATGTAACATTATATTAATGAAACACTGATATTGTTTGAGATACAATGTTACATTAGTGAGACATTGTTTGATATTATTTAAAATGTAACATTATATTAATGAAACACTGATATTGTTTGAGATACAATGTTACATTAGTGAGACATTGTTTGATATTATTTAAAATGTAACATTATATTAATGAAACACTGATATTGTTTGAGATACAATGTTACATTAGTGAGACATTGTTTGATATTATTTAAAATGTAACATTATATTAATGAAACACTGATATTGTTTGAGATACAATGTTACATTAGTGAGACATTGTTTGATATTATTTAAAATGCAACATTATATTAATGAAACACTGATATTGTTTGAGATACAATGTTACATTAGTGAGACATTGTTTGATATTATTTAAAATGCAACATTATATTAATGAAACACTGATATTGTTTGAGATACAATGTTACATTAGTGAGACATTGTTTGATATTATTTAAAATGCAACATTATATTAATGAAACACTGATATTGTTTGAGATACAATGTTACATTAGTGAGACATTGTTTGATATTATTTAAAATGCAACATTATATTAATGAAACACTGATATTGTTTGAGATACAATGTTACATTAGTGAGACATTGTTTGATATTATTTAAAATGCAACATTATATTAATGAAACACTGATATTGTTTGAGGTACAATGTTACATTAGTGAGACATTGTTTGATATTATTTAAAATGCAACATTATATTAATGAAACACTGATATTGTTTGAGGTACAATGTTACATTAGTGAGACATTGTTTGATATTATTTAAAATGCAACATTATATTAATGAAACACTGATATTGTTTGAGGTACAATGTTACATTAGTGAGACATTGTTTGATATTATTTAAAATGTAACATTATATTAATGAAACACTGATATTGTTTGAGATACAATGTTACATTAGTGAGACATTGTTTGATATTATTTAAAATGTAACATTATATTAATGAAACACTGATATTGTTTGAGATACAATGTTACATTAGTGAGACATTGTTTGATATTATTTAAAATGTAACATTATATTAATGAAACACTGATATTGTTTGAGATACAATGTTACATTAGTGAGACATTGTTTGATATTATTTAAAATGTAACATTATATTAATGAAACACTGATATTGTTTGAGATACAATGTTACATTAGTGAGACATTGTTTGATATTATTTAAAATGTAACATTATATTAATGAAACACTGATATTGTTTGAGATACAATGTTACATTAGTGAGACATTGTTTGATATTATTTAAAATGTAACATTATATTAATGAAACACTGATATTGTTTAAGATACAATGTTACATTAGTGAGACATTGTTTGATATTATTTAAAATGTAACATTATATTAACGAAACACTGATATTGTTTAAGATACAATGTTACATTAGTGAGACATTGTTTGATATTATTTAAAATGTAACATAT
The DNA here is from genome assembly GCF_036365525.1 of Heterodontus francisci. NCBI lineage: Eukaryota > Metazoa > Chordata > Chondrichthyes > Heterodontiformes > Heterodontidae > Heterodontus > Heterodontus francisci. The sequence continues at coordinate 524,389 of NC_090421.1, forward strand.
TAATGAAACACTGATATTGTTTCAGATACAATGTTACATTAGTGAGACATTGTTTGATATTATTTAAAATGTAACATTATATTAATGAAACACTGATATTGTTTGAGATACAATGTTACATTAGTGAGACATTGTTTGATATTATTTAAAATGTAACATTATATTAATGAAACATATTGTTTGAGATACAATGTTACATTAGTGAGACATTGTTTGATATTATTTAAAATGTAACATTATATTAATGAAACATATTAAAATTTTGATATTCTTTATATTTTGATGATATTTGATATTTTTTGATATTTTGTTGTCATTATAAGTTATTTAAGATATAGTTATATTGGTGGGTTAACATTTAACACACCATGTGATTTTATAGTATTTCACTTTAATTTGGTGATATTTTATGTAATTTTGATGTACGTTATTCAAAGATATAAAGATTATCTTTTCACACCCTGCGTGATTTATGATGCTTTATATTATTTTGACAATATATATTATTTTAAGTTATTATATATGATTTTAATGATATTTTACATTATGTTGATGTTGCTTTCTATTATTTTGAATTTTAATTACATTTTGATGCAGTAGCTCTATAGCGTGGTTTTGTTCTGTCAACTTTTCAATAAGTGACCTCCATCATCACCACACGAACACCAGAAAAACTACCCTGTAATTCCGCCCGCCACCCCCCACCCACCTCCCCCCCCCCCACCGACAAACACCACCTATACCTTCGCAGAGACCCCGAACTTCAAACATAATGCCCTTGCAGTGTTCCCACACTACCTTGACAAATACAACCCGCTCGCTGAGTCGGCACAGCGGCTGCGTCTGCTGCGAACCCCGCTTTCCCCTTACATAACGCCGGTGAAGTCACCTCCCCTCTCGAGGCACCGACGCCTCTCACCTCGGGGGCGCCAGCTTTCGAAGGACGATCCCACCTTCAACGGGAGTGTAAAATCCAGCCTACTTTGTGATTTTATGGCGGTTTGTATTACTTTGATGATATTTTACATTATGTTGATATTTTTGATGTTATTTTTGGTTTGGTGCTATTATGTATTATTTGAGATATAGCGGTTTTAGCGGGCTTAAAAGTGGATAAGTCCCCAGGCCCAGATGAGATGTATCCCAGTCTGCTATGTGAGGCAAAGGAGGAGATAGCAGGGGCTCTGACACAAATTTTCCAATCCTCCCTGGTCACAGGAGAGATACCAGAGCACTGGAGGACAGCGAATGTGGTACCATTATTCAAGCAGGGTAACAGGGATAAACTAGGTAATTACAGGCCGGTGAGTCTAACATCAGTGGTAGGGAAACTATTGGAAAAAATTCTGAGGGACAGGATTAATCTCCACTTGGAGAGGCAGGGGTTAATCAAGAATAGTCAGCAGGGCTTTGTCAGGGGGAGATCATGTCTAACAAATTTGATTGAGTTTTTCAAGGAGGTGACGAGATGTGTAGATGAGAGTAAAGCAGTTGATGTAATCTACATGGACTTCAGTAAGGCTTTTGATCAGGTCCCGCATGGGAGATTGGTCAAGAAAGTAAGAGCCCAAGGGATCCAGGGCAATTTGGAAAATTGGATCCAAAATTGGCTTCGTGGCAGAGGGTGATGGTTGAGGGTTGTTTTTGTGATTGGAAGCCTGTGACCAGTGGTGTACCACGGGGATTGGTGCTGGGACCCTTGCTGTTTGTAGTGTACATTAATGATTGAGACGTGAATATAGGAGGTATGATCAGTAAGTTTGCAGATGACAAGAGAATTGGTGGTGTTGTAAATAGTGAGGAGGAAAGCCTTAGATTACAGGACGATATAGATGGGCTGGTAAGATGGGCGGAGCAGTGACAAATGGAATTTAATCCTGAGAAGTGTGAGGTGATGCATTTTGGGAGGACTAACAAGGCAAGGGAATACAAAGAACAAAAAACAAAGAACAGTACAGCACAGGAACAGGCCATTCGGCCCTCCAAGCCTGTGCCGATCTTGATGCCTGCCGAAACTAACACCTTCTGCACTTCCGGGGACCGTATCCTTCTATTCCCTTCCTATTCATATATTTGTCAAGATGTCTCTTAAACGTCGCTATCGTATCTGCTTCCACCACCTCCCCTGGCAGCAAGTTCCAGGCACTCACCACTCTCTGTGTAAAAAACTTGCCTCGCACATCCCCTCTAAACTTTGCCCCTCGCACCTTAAACCTATGTCCCCTAGTAACGGACTCTTCCACCATGGGAAAAAGCTTCTGACTATCCACTCTGTCCATGCCGCTCATAACTTTGTAAACCTTTATCATGTCGCCCCTCCAGCTCCGTCGTTCCAGTGAAATCAATCTGAGTTTTTCCAACCTCTCCTCATAGCTAATGCCCTCCAGACCAGGCAACATCCTGGTAAACCTCCTCTGTACCTTCTCCAAAGCCTCCACGTCCTTCTGGTAGTGTGGCGACCAGAATTGCACGCAATATTCTAAGTGTGGCCTAACTAAGGTTCTGTACAGCTGCAGCATGACTTGCCAATTTTTATACTCTATGTCCCGACCAATGAAGGCAAGCATGCCGTATGCCTTCTTGACTACCTTATCCACCTGTGTTGCCACTTTCAGTGACCTGTGGACCTGTACGCCCAGATCTCTCTGCCTGTCAATACTCATAAGGGTTCTGCCATTTACTGTATACCTCCCACCTGCATTAGACCTTCCAAAATGCATTACCTCACATTTGTCCGGATTAAACTCCATCTGCCATTTCTCCGCCCAAGTCTCCAACCGATCTATATCCTGCTGTATCATCTGACAATCCTCATCACTATCTGCAACTCCACCAACCTTTGTGTTGTCCGCAAACTTACTAATCAGACTAGCTACATTTTCCTCCAAATCATTTATATATACTACAAACAGCAAAGGTCCCAGCACTGATCCCTGCGGAACACCACTAGTCACATCCCTCCATTCAGGAAAACACCCATCCACTGTTACCCTCTGTCTTCTGTGACCGAGCCAGTTCTGTATCCATCTTACAAACTCACCTCTGATCCCATGTGACTTCACCTTTTGCACCAGTCTGCCATGCGGGACCTTGTCAAAGGCTTTACTAAAGTCCATAGAGACAACATCCACTGCCCTTCCCTCATCAATCATCTTCGTCACTTCCTCAAAAAACTCAATCAAATTAGTAAGACACGACCTCCCCTTCACAAAACCATGCTGCCTCTTGCTAATAAGTTCGTTTGTTTCCAAATGGGAGTAAATCCTGTCCCGAATAATCCTCTCTAATAGTTTCCCTACCACTGACGTAAGGCTCACCGGCCTATAATTTCCTGGATTATCCTTGCCACCCTTCTTAAACAAAGGAACAACATTGGCTATTCTCCAGTCCTCTGGGACCTCACCTGTAGCCAATGAGGATGCAAAGATTTCTGTCAAGGCCCCAGCAATTTCTTCCCTTGCCTCCCTCAGTATTCTCGGGTAGATCCCATCAGGCCCTGGGGACACAATGGATGGTAGGACCCTAGGAAGTACAGAAGGTCAGAGGGACCTTGGTGTACTTGTCCATAGATCACTGAAGGCAGCAGCACAGGTAGATAACGTGGTTAGGGAGGCATATGGGATACTTGCCTTTATTAGCCGAGGCATAGAATATAAGAGCAGGGAGGTTATGATGGAGCTGTATAAAACGCTGGTATGGCCACGGCTGGAGTACTGTGTACAGTTCTGGGCACCACACTATAGGAAGGATGTGATTGCACAGCAGAGGGTGCAGAGGAGATTCACCAGGATGTTGCCTGGGCTGGAGCATTTCAGCTATGAAGAGAGACTGGGATAGGCTAGGGTTGTTTTCCTTAGAGCAGAGAAGGCTGAGGGGAGACCTGATTGAGGTATACAAAATTATGAGGGGCAGAGATAGGGTAGATAGGAAGAAACTTTTTCCTTCAGCGGAGGTGTCAATAACCAGTGGGCATTGACCTAAGATAAGGGGCAGGAGGTTTAGAGGGGATTTGAGGAAAAGAATTTCACCCAGAGGGTGGTTGGAATCTGGAACACACTGCCTGAAGGGGTGTTAGAGGCAGGAACCCTCACAACATTTAAGAAATATTTGGATGAGTACTTGAAACTCCGTAGCATACAAGGCTACGGGCCAAGTGCTGGAAAATGGGATTAGAATAGACAGGTGCTTGATGGCCAGCACAGACACGATGGGCCGAAGGGCCTGTTTCCGTGCTGTATAACTCTATGACTCTATGTAAAGTTATATTGATGGGTTATCATTCCACACACGATGGGACTTTATATTTTATATTATTTTGTTGATTTTTTGATGTTATTTTTATATTATTTTAGTGCTATTGTATATTATTTAAAATATAAAGTTATATTGGTGGGGTATTATTTTGGTGACTTTATATTTTATCTTATTGTGATGGTATTTACATTATTTTGATATTTTACATTATTTTGGTGATTTTTATATTATTTTGGTGATTTTTATATTATTTTGATGATATTTTTCATTATTTTGGTGATTTTTATATTATTTTGATGATTTTTTTTATTATTTTGATGATGTTTATATTATTTTGATGATATTTTTCATTATTTTGGTGATATTTATATTATTCTGGTGATATTTATATTAGTTTGGTGATATTTGTATTATTTTGGTGATATTTATATTATTCTGGTGATATTTATATTAGTTTGGTGATATTTGTATTATTTTGGTGATATTTATATTATTCTGGTGATATTTATATTCTTTTGGGCCTCCTTATCTCGAGAGACAATGGATACGCGCCTGGAGGTGGTCAGCGGCCAACATCCCCAGCTTATACACACTACTGAGTCAGCGGCGCTTGAGATGGCTTGGCCATGTGAGCCGCATGGAAGATGGCAGGATCCCCAAAGACACATTGTACAGCGAGCTCGCCACTGGTATCAGACCCACCGGCCGTCCATGTCTCCGTTATAAAGACGTCTGCAAACGCGACATGAAATCGTGTGACATTGATCACAAGTCGTGGGAGTCAGTTGCCAGCATTCGCCAGAGCTGGCGGGCAGCCATAAAGACAGGGCTAAATTGTGGCGAGTCGAAGAGACTTAGTAGTTGGCAGGAAAAAAGACAGAGGCGCAAGGGGAGAGCCAACTGTGCAACAGCCCCAACAAACAAATTTCTCTGCAGCACCTGTGGAAGAGCCTGTCACTCCAGAATTGGCCTTTATAGCCACTCCAGGCGCTGCTTCACAAACCATATTTATATTAGTTTGGTGATATTTGTATTATTTTGGTGATATTTATATTATTCTGGTGATATTTATATTAGTTTGGTGATATTTGTATTATTTTGGTGATATTTATATTATTCTGGTGATATTTATATTAGTTTGGTGATATTTATATTATTTTGATGATATTTATATTATTTTGGTGATATTTATATTAGTTTGGTGATATTTATATTATTTTGATGATATTTGTATTATTTTGGTGATATTTATATTATTCTGGTGATATTTATATTATTCTGGTGATATTTATATTAGTTTGTGATATTTGTATTATTTTGGTGATATTTATATTATTCTGGTGATATTTATATTAGTTTGGTGATATTTGTATTATTTTGGTGATATTTATATTATTCTGGTGATATTTATATTATTTTGATTCTATTTTTCATTATTTTGGTGATATTTATATTATTTTGGTGATATTTATATTATTTTGATGATATTTTTCATTATTTTGGTGATATTTATATTATTTTGGTGATATTTATATTATTTTGATGATATTTTTCATTATTTTGGTGATTTTTATATTATTTTGGTGATATTTATATTATTTTGGTGATATTTATATTATTTTGATGATATTTTTCATTATTTTGGTGATATTTATATTATTCTGGTGATATTTATATTAGTTTGGTGATATTTGTATTATTTTGGTGATATTTATATTATTCTGGTGATATTTATATTAGTTTGGTGATATTTATATTATTTTGATTCTATTCTTCATTATTCTGGTGATATTTATATTAGTTTGGTGATATTTATATTATTTTGATTCTATTTTTCATTATTTTGGTGATATTTATATTATTTTGGTGATTTTTATATTATTTTGATGATATTTTTCATTATTTTGGTTATATTTGTATTATTTTGGTGATTTTTATATTATTTTGATGATGTTTATATTATTTTGGTGATATTTGTATTATTTTGGTGATATTTATATTATTCTGGTGATATTTTTCATTATTTTGGTGATATTTATATTATTTTGGTGATATTTATATTATTTTGCTGATTTTTATATTATTTTGATGATATTTATATTATTTTGATGATATTTTTCATTATTTTGGTGATATTTATATTATTTTGGTGATTTGTTTATTATTTTGATGATGTTTATATTATTTTGATGATATTTTTCATTATTTTGGTGATATTTATATTATTTTGATGATATTTTTCATTATTTTGGTGATATTTATATTATTTTGGTGATTTTTATATTATTTTGGTTATTTTTATATTATTTTGATGATGTTTATATCATTTTGATGATATTTTTCATTATTTTGGTGATATTTATATTATTTTGATGATATTTTTCATTATTTGATGATATTTATATTATTCTGGTGATTTTTATATTATTTTGATGATATTTATATTATTTTGGTGATTTTTATATTAGTTTGGTGATATTTATATTATTTTGATCCTATTCTTCATTATTTTGGTGATATTTGTATTATTTTGGTGATATTCATATTATTCTGGTGATATTTATATTAGTTTGGTGATATTTATATTATTTTGATTCTATTTTTCATTATTTTGGTGATATTTATATTATTTTGGTGATTTTTATATTATTTTGGTGATATTTATATTATTTTGATGATATTTTTCATTATTTTGGTGATATTTATATTATTTTGCTGATTTTTATATTATTTTGATGATATTTATATTATTTTGATGATATTTTTCATTATTTTGGTGATATTTATATTATTTTGATGATTTGTTTATTATTTTGATGATGTTTATTTTATCTTGATGATATTTTTCATTATTTTGGTGATTTTTATATTATTTTGATGATATTTTTCATTATTTGATGATATTTATATAATTTTGATGATATTTTTCATTATTTTGGTGATATTTATATTATTTTGGTGATTTTTATATTATTTTGATGATATTTATATCATTTTGATGATATTTTTCATTATTTTGGTGATATTTATATTATTTTGATGATATTTTTCATTATTTGATGATATTTATATTATTTTGCTGATTTTTAAATTATTTTGGTGATTTTTATATTATTTTGATGATGTTTATATCATTTTGATGATATTTTTCATTTTGGTGATATTTATATTATTTTGGTGATTTTTATATTATTTTGATAATATTTTTCATTATTTTGGTGATTTTTATATTATTTTGGTGATATTTATATTATTTTGATGATGTTTATATTATTTTGATGATATTTTTCATTATTTTGGTGATATTTATATTATTTTGTTGATTTTTATATTATTTTGATGATATTTTTCATTATTTTGGTGATATTTGTATTATTTTGGTGATTTTTAAACTATTTTGATGATATTTTGCATTATTTTGGTGATATTTATATTATTTTGGTGATTTTTATATTATTCTGGTGATATTTATATTAGTTTGGTGATATTTGTATTATTTGGATTCTATTTTTTATTATTTTGGTGCTATTTATATTATTTTGCTGATATTTTTCATTATTTTGATGAATTTTATATTATTTTGGTGATATTTATATTATTTTGGTGATTTTTATATTATTTTGATGATATTTTTCATTATTTTGGTGATATTTATATTATTTTGGTGATTTTTATATTATTCTGGTGATATTTATATTAGTTTGGTGATTTTTATATTATTTTGATGATATTTTTCATTATTTTGATGAATTTTATATTATTTTGGTGATATTTATATTATTTTGGTGATTTCTATATTATTTTGATGATATTTTTCATTATTTTGGTGATATTTATATTATTTTGGTGATTTTTATATTATTCTGGTGATATTTATATTAGTTTGGTGATTTTTATATTATTTTGATGATATTTTTCATTATTTTGGTGATTTTTATATTATTCTGGTGATATTTATATTATTTTGGTGATTTTTATATTATTTTGATGATATTTTTCATTATTTTGATGAATTTTATATTATTTTGGTGATTTTTATATTATTTTGATGATATTTTTCATTATTTTGGTGATATTTATATTATTTTGATGATATTTTTCATTATTTTGGTGATTTTTAAATTATTTTGGTGATATTTATATTATTTTGATGATATTTTTCATTATTTTGATGATGTTTATATTATTTTGGTGGTATTTATATTATTTTGGTGATTTTTATATTATTGTGATGATATTTTTCATTATTTTGGTGATATTTATATTATTTTGTTGATTTTTATATTATTCTGGTGATATTTATATTAGTTTGGTGATATTTGTATTATTTGGATTCTATTTTTCATTATTTTGGTGATATTTATATGATTTTGATGATATCTTTCATTATTTTGATGATTTTTATATTATTTTGGTGGTATTTATATTATTTTGGTGATTTTTATATTATTTTCATGATGTTTATATTATTTTGATGATATTTTTCATAATTTTGGTGATATTTATATTATTTTCATGATGTTTATATTATTTTGATGATATTTTTCATAATTTTGGTGATATTTATAGTATTTTCATGATATTTATATTATTTTGATGATATTTTTCATAATTTTGGTGATATTTATATTATTTTGGTGATTTTTATATTATTCTGGTGATATTTATATTAGTTTGGTGATATTTGTATTATTTGGATTCTATTTTTCATTATTTTGGTGATATTTATATGATTTTGATGATATTTTTCATTATTTTGATGAATTTTATATTATTTTGGTGGTATTTATATTATTTTGATGTTTATATTATTTTCATGATATTTTTCATTATTTTGGTGATATTTATATTATTTTAGTGATTTTTATATTATTTTGATGATATTTTTCATTATTGTGATGATCTTTATATTATTTTGGTGATATCTTTAATCATTTTGATGATATTTTTATTATTTTGGTGATATTTTTCATTATTTTGGTGATATTTAGATTATTTTGATGATATTTTTCATTATTGTGATGACTTTTATATTATTTTGGTGATTTTTATATTATTTTGATGATATTTATCATTATTGTGATGATCTTTATATTATTTTGATGGTATCTTTAATCATTTTGATGATATTTCTATTATTTTGATGATAATTTTCATTATTTTGGTGATTTTTATATTATTTTGATGATATTCTTCGTTATTTTGATGATAATTTATATTATTTTGGTGATATTTATATTATTTTGATGATAATTTTCATTATTTTGGTGATATTTATATTATTTTGATGATATTCGTTATTTTAATGATAATTTTCATTATTTTGGTGATTTTTATATTATTTTGATGATATTCTTCGTTATTTTGATGATAATTTATATTATTTTGGTGATATTTATATTATTTTGATGATAATTTATATTATTTTGGTTATTTTTATATTATTTTGATGATATTCTTTGTTATTTTGATGATAATTTATATTATTTTGGTGATTTTTATATTATTTTGATAATAATTTTCATTATTTTGGTGATTTTTATATTATTTTGATGATATTCTTCGTTATTTTGATGATAATTTTCATTATTCTGGTGATTTTTATATTATTTTGATGATATTCTTCGTTATTTTGATGATAATTTATATTATTTTGGTGATTTTTATATTATTTTGATGATAATTTTCATTATTTTGGTGATTTTTATATTATTTTGATGATATTCTTCGTTATTTTGATGATAATTTATATTATTTTGGTGATTTTTATATTATTTTGATGATAATTTTCATTATTTTGGTGATTTTTATATTATTTTGATGATATTCTTCGTTATTTTGATGATAATTTTCATTATTTTGGTGATTTTTATATTATTTTGATGATATTCTTTGTTATTTTGATGATAATTTATATTATTTTGGTGATTTTTATATTATTTTGATGATAATTTTCATTATTTTGGTGATTTTTATATTATTTTGATGATATTCTTCGTTATTTTGATGATAATTTATATTATTTTGGTGATATTTATATTATTTTGATGATAATTTATATTATTTTGGTTATTTTTATATTATTTTGATGATATTCTTTGTTATTTTGATGATAATTTATATTATTTTGGTGATATTTATATTATTTTGATGATATTCTTCGTTATTTTGATGATATTTATATTATTTTGATGATAATTTTCATTATTTTGGTGATTTTTATATTATTTTGATGATATTCTTCGTTATTTTGATGATAATTTTCATTATTTTGGTGATATTTATATTATTTTGATGATAATTTATATTATTTTGGTTATTTTTATATTATTTTGATGATATTCTTTGTTATTTTGATGATAATTTATATTATTTTGGTTATTTTTATATTATTTTGATGATATTCTTCGTTATTTTGATGATAATTTTCATTATTTTGGTGATTTTTATATTATTTTGATGATATTCTTTGTTATTTTGATGATAATTTATATTATTTTGGTGATTTTTATATTATTTTGATGATAATTTTCATTATTTTGGTGATTTTTATATTATTTTGATGATATTCTTCATTATTTTGATGATAATTTATATTATTTTGGTGATATTTATATTATTTTGATGATAATTTATATTATTTTGGTTATTTTTATATTATTTTGATGATATTCTTTGTTATTTTGATGATAATTTATATTATTTTGGTGATATTTATATTATTTTGATGATATTCTTCGTTATTTTGATGATATTTATATTATTTTGATGATAATTTTCATTATTTTGGTGATTTTTATATTATTTTGATGATATTCTTCGTTATTTTGATGATAATTTTCATTATTTTGGTGATATTTATATTATTTTGATGATATTCTTCGTTATTTTGATGATAATTTATATTATTTTGGTGATATTTATATTATTTTGATGATAATTTATATTATTTTGGTGATTTTTATATTATTTTGATGATAATTTATATTATTTTGGTGATTTTTATATTATTTTGATGATAATTTACATTTTTGTCTATTTTTTTATGCTATTTTTATGCTATTGCACGTTTTTTAAGGTTTACAGTTGTTATTGGTGGGTTACTGGTGAGCTGGGCCTCCCTCAGGCGCCTCCCCTCCACAGGGCCTCGCCTCCGACCTCCCGCTCCGCCTCTCACCGTCTGCGCTCCCTCCTCTCGCCGGCCCGGGGAGGCGACGAAATGGCGCCTTCTGCCCCCCGGCCCGTCAATCACCGCCTCTGACCCCGCCCTCCGACCAATCGGGACGCAGGAGGGGGGGGAGGGTTCCCGTCTCCTGATTGGCGACAAGAGCCGTCGCTCAAGTGGGGAGGGGGAATCGGGACCCCCCCCTCCAGAACCCCGCCTCCGACCTCTTTCGATTGGTCGGATGCGCAGGAGACGCCCCTTTCCCTCCCCGCCTTTGACTGGTCGATCGCGCCGTCGCTCAAGCGGTTAGTTTTGGGGGGGGGGGGGCGGTGGCCTTGGACCCCTCCGACCTCTTCCGATTGGTGGGGTGCACGCCGCACCCGCCCCTTCCCTTCTCCTCCGACTTTGATTGGTCGGCCCGCGCCGTCGCGCAAGCGGGCCGGGGCGGAGCCCCGTGTCCGTCAGCCGGCGCCCCGCCCGCCGCTTGCGATTGGTCCGACGCGTGGGGGGAGGGGTTGAGGGTGGGGCTGGTGGCGAGAGGAGCGACTCCCCTTTCCGATTGGACGGGCCGCGCCGTCACTCACACCGAGAGGGCGGGGTGAGGGGGGGAGGGGAGGGGAGGGGAAGCGCACCGTCACACACCCGTAGCGCCCTCCGATTGGCCAGCGGCGCCGCGTCAATCAGCCGGCCCCTCCCCCCCCCCCCCCCACCGTCCGCCCGCCGCTCGCTTTCCGATTGGCCGGAGCGCCGAGGGGGAGGGGGAGGGGGAGGGGGAGGGGGAGGGGGGTGACGATGACGGGGACGTCCGCCCTTGCTGCCTGTCAATCAGAGAGAGGGGGCCGCCCCCTTCCCGCGCCAGCCGCCGCGCCATTGGCCCGGGCCGGCCGTCAATCATCGGGAAGGTGGGCGTTTGGGGCGGCTCGTCACTACCGGCTAGCGAGTTAGGTTGCAGCGTCGCTCGAGGGGGGGGGGGGAAAAAAAACAAGCCAAGGTTCCAATATGAGCGGTAAGGCGGGGGGCGGGGAGGAAGGTTATGGGGGGGGAAGGGAGGCGTCGGCCCAAAAAAAATAAAGTCTGTAATTTCGGATTAAACCCACAAAATTCGGTCAATTGCCCCAAAAGCTGAGGTAAAGTACTTTTCCTGAGGGCATTTGGCCTCTTTTTCACCGAGATATCAAGCCTTGAAAATAGGTGGGGGTGGGGTTGAGGGGGGGGGGGGGGAATAGTCTCCCAGTTTTAGCCCCAACTCATAATATTCGGTCAGTTGGCCCCAAAAAGCTGAGGTAAAGTCACTTTTTTTGGAGGGGGGGTGTAATGAAGAGGAAGAGGTGAGGTGAGGTGGGTGGGGGGTTGAGAAAAGTCTCCCAATTTTGGGGTGAGACCTCCCCCACCCCCACCCCCTTAAGAATTTGGTCGACCGGTCGAAAAGTTGGGTTGAGGCGCTCCCCCTCTTGGGCTGCGGGGGGAGGTCTGATCTCTAATCGTGACTGAGGTGTCGAGTCTTGAGAATTTATGGGGGCTGGGGTGGTGATTAAGAGGAGGGGGAAAGTCTCTTCAATTTTGGGTGAGACCCCCCCCCCCCCTTAAGAGAAGTTTAGTCGACGGGTCAGAAAGTTGGGTTGAGGCGCTCCCCCTCTTGGGCTGCGGGGGGAGGTCTGATCTCTAATCGTGACTGAGGTGTCGAGTCTTGAGAATCTATGGGGGGGTGGTGATTAAGAGGAGGGGGAAAGTCTCTTCAATTTTGGGTGAGACCCCCTTAAAAGAAGTTTAGTCGACGGGTCGGAAAGTTGGGTTGAGGCGCTCCCCCTCTTGGGCTGCGGGGGGAGGTCTGATCTCTAATCGTGACTGAGGTGTCGAGTCTTGAGAATTTATGGGGGGGCTGGGGGTGGGGGGGGGTGATTAAGAGGAGGGGGAAAGTCTCTTCAATTTTGGGTGAGACCCCCTTAAAAGAAGTTTAGTCGACGGGTCGGAAAGTTGGGTTCAGGTGCTCCCTCCTGGGCTGCGGGGGGAGGTCTGATATCTATTGTAACTGAGATATCAAGTCTTGAGGCGGCGGGGGGGGGGGGGAAGCGCTCCCAATTTTGCGTGAACCCCCCCCCCCCCCCCCCCACCCCGTCTGAAGTTTGGCTAATTGGTCAAAAAGAAGAACTATTTTGCGGGATGGGCGAAGGGGTAGGAATGTTTACTCTCTACCGAGATGCCGAGTCTTGAAGACTGTTGCGGGGGCAGTGCGGTGAGAATGGGAATTGAGTGTGGGGGGGGGGAGTCTCCCAATTTTGGACGTGACCCCTAAAATTTAAAGCGCTTTTCCAACGGGGATTCTGCTTCTCGTGTAAAGTGAGAGTGGCTCCCCCCCCCCCCCCCCCCACCGAGCCCCCACCCCTTGTTCGAGGCCAGTTCGTGTTGGGTTGCACTTGTTGACGGCGGCTCGTGTTTTTTTTTTATTTGGTTTCTTTTGAAAAAAAACTCTCTCGTCTCATCTCTTTCGTTACCCCCCCCAACCCCCTCCACCCCATTCCTTTCAGATCAGGACCAGACGGAGGACATAGCTGCCCTAGGAGCGGGAAACGCTGGCGGATACGTGCAGCACAACAATACTAACTCCAACCAGGTAAGGCTCAGTGCCGCTGTACGGGTGGAGGGAAATTTGGACAAAAAATCGAGAACGTGCTGAACCTCCCGGCGCGTGCTCTCGATTCGAAACGGGAAATTTGGACAAAAATCGAGAACGTGCTGAACCTCCCGGCGCGTGCTCTCGATTCGAAACGGGAAATTTGGACAAAAATCTAGAACGTGCTGAACCTCCCGGTGCTTGCTCTCGATTCGAAACGGGAAATTTGGACAAAAATCTAGAACGTGCTGAACCTCCCGGTGCGTGCTCTCGATTCGAAACGGGAAATTTGGACAAAAAATCGAGAACGTGCTGAACCTCCCGGTGCGTGCTCTCGATTCGAAACGGGCCGCCCGATTTTTCTCTGCTCCAGGACCCTTCCTTCCGCGCCTGACATTTTTTTTGTCTCTTTTCCTCCTGCTCACCCCCCACCCCCCTGCCCTCCTTCTCCAGGAATCACAACCGTCGCCCCTGGCCCTGCTGGCGGCCACTTGCAGCAGGATGGAGTCGCCGTCTGAGAACACGGCCCTGGCCCAGCCGCAGGCGCCGGAGCTGGACCTGAGCACGGCGCAGATCACGCAGACGGCCAACGGCTGGCAGATGATCATCCCCACCGTGACGTCGGGCGGCCCCTCGGGGGCCTCCCCGGCCCCGGCAAGGAGCAGGACGCGGAGGCTACGGGACAAGACGGCGGCGGAGGAGGAGGAGGCGGCGGAGGAGGAGGAGGAGGAGGAAGAGTGGGGCCTCTGTCGCTCAAGAGCCGCTCCATCGGCGGCAACGGGCAGTACGTCGTGTCCTCGGCCGGCCAGCCGGTCTTCGCTGGACTCCCCGGCGTCCAGTACCAGGTGATCCCGCAGTTCCAGACGGTGGACGGCCAGCAGCTGCAGTTCTCCGCGGCGGCCGGTCCCACGGCGGTCAGCGTGCATCAGCAGGACGGCTCCGGGCAGCTGCACATCGTCCCGGGGTCCAACCAGCCGCCGGTCACCGCCAACCAGGCGTCCCCGGGCGGGGGCGGGGGAGGCGGCATCATCGCGGCGGCCGCGGCGGCCGTGCCCGGCCTGCTCGGGCAGGCGGTGCAGATCCGGCAAGGGGGCCTCCACGTCCAGGGCGTCGGCCTCTCGGGCGGCCCCGCCCAGGCCCAGTTCCTGGCCAACCTCCCGATGGGCCTGAACGGCAACGTCACGCTGGTGCCGGTCAGCAGCGTTTCGGCTCTGGCCCCGGGGGCCGACCAGGAGGGCGGCGGCTCCTCCTCCTCCTCCTCCTCCCCGGCCCAGTTGTGCTCCGGCCTGGCCATCTCGAGGCGCTCGTCTCTTTCTGTCCAGTCGACGGGCGGCGGCGGCGGGCAGTTCGGCGGGTGCACCTACGTCGTCGCCCCCTCCTCCGGCCAGCGGACGGCACCGGCATCCTGTCGAGTATCGGCGCCCCAGGTCCAGATCCAGCCCAAGGAGTCGGAGCAACAGCAGCATTCTATCCTCCTGCAGCCGCAGATCATCCAGGGCATGCAGTCTCTCCAGACGTCGTCCTCCTCCTCCTCCGGCCAGACCCTCCCGCCGGAGGCACTACAGAACTTCCAGCTGCAGACGGTGCCGGGCGGGGGGACCCATCATCATCCGAGCGCCCGCCATGTCCCTCACCGGCCAAGTGGGCTGGCAGACCATCCAGCTCCAGAACGTGCCGAGCTCCCAGTGCCAGAGCCCGGGCGGGCAGACCATCACCTTGGCGTCCGTGCAGGCCGTGCCCCTGGCCCGGGCCTCGGCGGGGGCCAGCGGCGGAGGGACCGCCACGCTGGCGCCCGGCTCCGTCCCGTCTGGCGCGCTGACGGTCAACGCGGCCCAGCTCTCCTCCATCCCCGGACTGCAGACCATCAACCTCAACGCTCTGGGCTCCGCCGGCATTCAGGTTCACCAGCTCCAGGGAGTCCCGGTCAGCATCGCCAATGCCACAGGTAACACAATTCCACCCCCCCCCCCCACCCGCCCGCCCCCGCTCGCGCTTCTGCGGCAGGTTTTGCCACCCCAGGGCGTTCCGGGGTGCCTTTTTATTTCACCTCGCACCCCTCCCGATCGCGGTCGCTGTTGTCATGCAGCCAATTTGCGCGCTGTCGGAGGGTCAGTGCCGAGGGAGCACCGCACTGTCGGAGGGTCAGTACTGAGGGAGTGCCGCGCTGTCGGAGGGTCAGTGCCGAGGGAGCGCCGCGCTGTCGGAGGGTCAGTGCCGAGGGAGCGCCGCACTGTCGGAGGGTCAGTGCTGAGGGAGCGCCGCACTGTCGGAAGGTCAGTGCTGAGGGAGCGCCGCGCTGTCGGAAGGTCAGTGCTGAGGGAGCGCCGCGCTGTCGGAGGGTCAGTGCTGAGGGAGCGCCGCACTGTCGGAGGGTCAGTGCTGAGGGAGCGCCGCACTGTCGGAGGGTCAGTACTGAGGGAGCGCCGCACTGTCGGAGGGTCAGTGCTGAGGGAGCGCCGCACTGTCGGAGGGTCAGTGCTGAGGGAGCGCCGCACTGTCGGAGGGTCAGTGCCGCGGAGGGTCAGTACCGAGGGAGCGCCGCGCTGTCGGAGGGTCAGTACTGAGGGAGCGCCGCACTGTCGGAGGGTCAGTGCTGAGGGAGCGCCGCACTGTCGGAGGGTCAGTACTGAGGGAGGGCTGCGCTGTCGGAGGGTCAGTACTGAGGGAGCGCCGCACTGTCGGAGGGGGTTAGGGGTCTGCCCGCGCTGCAGTCGGTATCTGCCGCCGCCTGTTGCGTGGGATCGCCCTGCCTCCCTCTGCCCCCAGCGATACGTAAACGCGCGTCTCCGTTGCCGACGTGTCGCCGCCCCCCACCCCCACCCCTCAAGGGGAGGGTCCGGTCGCCGTTATTTCCCTCTCATGTCTTTTTCTCCCTCCAGCGATTGTGCGGAGCTCTGCCCTGTGAATCCCCCCACTCCCTTGCTTTCCGTGTTGCCCTGGTGCAGGCTCCACCCTCCTGTTGCTTCTCGGCCGAGCAGTGGGTTGGAAGCCCGGGGGGCGGGGTGGGGGGGGAGGGAGGAGGGAGGCGAGGGGTTGTCCCCGTGGGCTCGACGAGTGAGGAGGGGGGCGGGAGGGAAGGAAGGCGTGCTCGTCAGGTCGAGCACGCTGGGTGGGAGAGCAGCAGGGGGGGCCGCCCGGTTGTTCTGTCGCGCGCACTTAGCCGCCACGTGACGGGCTTTCTGACTTTTTTATTTTTTTGTTTCCTCAAACGTCCGACTTTCAGATCAGAGTCCGATATACGAGTTCCCCGTGCCAGCTTTTTTTTTTATATAGCACAGAGATCGTAGCCTGTGTGCTGTAACTTGAGATAACTCCGTGCATGCGGGCGGGGGGCCCCCCGCAGCTTCAAAGCACTGGCCTGCAATCGAGACTTGCATGCAGCACAGAAAACCGAGGGCTTGTCTCGGGGAGCTGCTGGCGGCGGGGGGGGGGGGGGAGGGGTAGTGGCAAAGCTGCAGAACCAGTTTTGCGGCCCTGCCTGTCTCTCTCTCTCTCTCTCTCTCTCTCCCTCTTGGCCTCAGCAACCGAATCACTTCCTTTAACCTCGAAGTTGGCCCCCCGTCGGTTTGATATTTTCTGCGAGAGAGAGAGAGAGAGAGAGAGAGAGAAAGGGAGCAGTGAAACAGACTCCGTCCTGATCTGTTGCTGCATCCCTGTTGTTGAGAACCTGCCTTCCCCCCCCCCACCCCCCCCCTTTTCAGCTCGGCACCCCCCCACTTCCCCTTTCCCCAGGGCTGACTGTTGCCAAAATGCTTTAAAATTATTGTGCACGGGGGTGTCTGTAATTTACAGGCGGGGGGTGGGGGGGGGGGGGGTGGTCCCCAGAGGAGTGTGTCTGTATTGCAGGGGGTCCCCGGGGAAGTGTGTCTGTATTTACAGGGGGTCCCCGGGGAGTGTGTCAGTACTTACAGGGGGTCCCCGGGGAGTGTGTCAGTACTTACAGGGGGTCCCCGGGGGAGTGTGTCAGTATTTACAGGGGGTCCCCGGGGAAGTGTGTCTGTATTTACAGGGGGTCCCCGGGGAGTGTGTCAGTACTTACAGGGGGTCCCCGGGGAGTGTGTCAGTACTTACAGGGGGTCCCCGGGGAGTGTGTCAGTACTTACAGGGGGTCCCCGGGGAGTGTGTCAGTACTTACAGGGGGGTCCCTGGGGAGTGTGTCAGTACTTACAGGGGGTCCCCGGGGAGTGTGTCAGTATTTACAGGGGGTCCCCGGGGAGTGTGTCCTTACTTACAGGGGGTCCCCGGGGAGTGTGTCAGTATTTACAGGGGGGTCCCTGGGGAGTGTGTCAGTATTTACAGGGGGTCCCCGGGGGAGTGTGTCTGTATTTGCTGGGGGTCCCCGGGGGAGTGTGTCAGTATTTACAGGGGGTCCTTGGAGAGTGTGTCAGTACTTACAGGGGGTCCCCGGGGAGTGTGTCAGTATTTACAGGGGGTCCCCGGGGGAGTGTGTCAGTATTTACAGGGGGTCCCCGGGGGAGTGTGTCTGTATTTGCAGGGGGTCCCCGGGGGAGTGTGTCAGTATTTACAGGGGGGTCTCCGGGGAGTGTGTCTGTATTTACAGGGGGGTCCCCGGGGAGTGTGTCTGTATTTACAGGGGGTCCCCGGGGGAGTGTGTCTGTATTTACAGGGGGTCCCAGGGGAAGTGTGTCTGTATTTACAGGGGGGTCTCCGGGGAGTGTGTCAGTATTTACAGGGGGTCCATAGGGAGTGTGTCAGTATTTACAGGGGTCCATAGGGAGTGTGTCAGTATTTACAGGGGGTCCCGGGGAGTGTGTCAGTATTTACAGGGGGTCCATAGGGAGTGTGTCAGTATTTACAGGGGGTCCCCGGGAAGTGTCTCTGTATTTACAGGGGGTCCCCGGGGAGTGTGTCCTTACTTACAGGGGGTCCCCGGGGAGTGTGTCTGTATTTACAGGGGACCCCTGGGGAATGTGTCAGTACTTACAGGGGGTCCCTGGGGAGTGTGTCAGTATTTACAGGGGGTCCCCGGGGAGTGTGTCTGTATTTACAGGGGGTCCCCGGGGGAGTGTGTCAGTATTTACAGGGGGTCTCCGGGGAGTGTGTCTGTATTTACAGGGGGTCCCCGGGGGAGTGTGTC
The DNA here is from genome assembly GCF_036365525.1 of Heterodontus francisci. Taxonomy (NCBI): domain Eukaryota; kingdom Metazoa; phylum Chordata; class Chondrichthyes; order Heterodontiformes; family Heterodontidae; genus Heterodontus; species Heterodontus francisci. The sequence continues at coordinate 543,517 of NC_090421.1, forward strand.
TATATTTACAGGGGGTCTCCGGGGAGTGTGTCTGTATTTACAGGGGGTCCCCGGGGGAGTGTGTCAGTATTTACAGGGGGTCTCCGGGGAGTGTGTCTGTATTTACAGGGGGTCCCTGGTGAGTGTGTCTGTATTTACAGGAGGTCCCCGGGAAGTGTGTCTGTATTTACAGGGGGTCCCCGGGGAGTGTCTCTGTATTTACAGGGGGTCCCCGGGGAGTGTGTCCTTACTTCCTGGGGGTCCCCGGGGAGTGTGTCTGTATTTACAGGGGTCCCTGGTGAGTGTGTCTGTATTTACAGGGGGTCCCCGGGAAGTGTCTCTGTATTTACAGGGGGTCCCCGGGGAGTGTGTCCTTACTTACAGGGGGTCCCCGGGGAGTGTGTCTGTATTTACAGGGGACCCCTGGGGAATGTGTCAGTACTTACAGGGGGTCCCTGGGGAGTGTGTCTATATTTACAGGGGGTCCCCGGGGAGTGTGTCAGTATTTACAGGGAGTCCCCGGGGAGTGTGTCAGTATTTACAGGGAGTCCCCGGGGGAGTGTGTCAGTATTTACAGGGAGTCCCCGGGGGAGTGTGTCAGTATTTACAGGGGGTCCCCGGGGGAGTGTGTCAGTATTTACAGGGGGTCCCCGGGGGAGTGTGTCTGTATTTGCAGGGGGTCCCCGGGGGAGTGTGTCAGTATTTACAGGGGGTCCCCGGGGGAGTGTGTCTGTATTTACAGGGGGTCCCCGGGGGAGTGTGTCTGTATTTGCAGGGGGTCCCCGGGGGAGTGTGTCAGTATTTACAGGGGGTCCCAGGGGAAGTGTGTCTGTATTTACAGGGGGTCCCCGGGGGAGTGTGTCTGTATTTACAGGGGGTCCCCGGGGGAGTGTGTCAGTATTTACAGGGGGTCTCCGGGGAGTGTGTCTGTATTTACAGGGGGTCCTGGGGAGTGTGTCTGTATTTACAGGGGGTCCCCGGGGAGTGTCTCTGTATTTACAGGGGGTCCCCGGGGAGTGTGTCCTTACTTACAGGGGGTCCCCGGGGAGTGTGTCCTTACTTCCTGGGGTCCCCGGGGAGTGTGTCTGTATTTACAGGGGACCCCTGGGGAATGTGTCAGTACTTACAGGGGGTCCCTGGGGAGTGTGTCTATATTTACAGGGGGTCTCCGGGAGTGTGTCTGTATTTACAGAGGGTCCCCGGGGAGTGTGTCAGTATTTACAGGGGGTCCCCGGGGGAGTGTGTCAGTATTTACAGGGGGTCCCCGGGGAGTGTGTCAGTACTTACAGGGGGGTCCTGGGGAGTGTGTCAGTACTTACAGGGGGTCCCTGGGGAGTGTGTCAGTATTTACAGGGGGGTCCCCGGGGGAGTGTGTCTGTATTTACAGGGGGTCCCTGGGGAGTGTGTCTGTATTTACAGGGGGGTCCCCGGGGGAGTGTGTCTGTATTTACAGGGGTTCCCCGGGGAGTGTGTCCTTACTTACAGGGGGTCCCCGGGGAGTGTGTCTGTATTTACAGGGGGGTCCCCGGGGGAGTGTGTCTGTATTTACAGGGGGGTCCCCGGGGGAGTGTGTCTGTATTTACAGGGGTTCCCCGGGGAGTGTGTCCTTACTTACAGGGGGTCCCCGGGGAGTGTGTCTGTATTTACAGGGGGTCCCCGGGGAGTGTGTCCTTACTTACAGGGGTCCCCGGGGAGTGTGTCAGTATTTACAGGGGGGTCCCCGGGGAGTCTGTCAGTACTTACAGGGGGTCCCCGGGGAGTGTGTCTGTATTTACAGGGGGGTCCCCGGGGGAGTGTGTCTGTATTTGCAGGGGGTCCCCGGGGGGGGTGTGTCTATATTTACAGGGTGTCCCCGGGGAGTGTGTCAGTACTTACAGGGGGTCCCTGGGGAGTGTGTCTGTATTTACAGGGGGTCCCCGGGGAGTGTGTCTGTATTTACAGGGGGGTCCCCGGGGAGTGTGTCTGTATTTACAGGGGGGTCCCCGGGGGAGTGTGTCTGTATTTACAGGGGGGTCCCCGGGGGAGTGTGTCTGTATTTACAGGGGGTCTCCGGGGAGTGTGTCTGTATTTACAGGGGGGTCCCCGGGGAGTGTGTCTGTATTTACAGGGGGGTCCCTGGGGGAGTGTGTCTGTATTTACAGGGGGGTCCCCGGGGGAGTGTGTCTGTATTTACAGGGGGGTCCCCGGGGGAGTGTGTCTGTATTTACAGGGGGGTCCCCGGGGAGTGTGTCTGTATTTACAGGGGGGTCCCCGGGGAGTGTGTCAGTACTTACAGGGGGTCCCCGGGGAGTGTGTCAGTATTTACAGGGGTCCCCGGGGAGTGTGTCAGTACTTACAGGGGGGTCCCTGGGGAGTGTGTCAGTACTTACAGGGGGTCCCTGGGGAGTGTGTCAGTACTTACAGGGGGTCCCCGGGGAGTCTGTCAGTACTTACAGGAGGTCCCTGGGGAGTGTGTCAGTACTTACAGGGGGGTCCCTGGGGAGTGTGTCAGTATTTACAGGGGTCTCCGGGGAGTGTGTCCTTACTTACAGGGGGTCCCCGGGGAGTGTGTCTATATTTACAGGGGGTCTCCGGGGAGTGTGTCAGTATTTACAGGGGGGTCCCCGGGGGAGTGTGTCAGTATTTACATAGGGTCCCCGGGGAGTGTGTCAGTATTTACAGGGGGTCCCCGGGGAGTGTGTCAGTACTTACAGGGGGTCCCCGGGGAGTGTGTCAGTATTTACAGGGGGTCCCCGGGGAGCGTGTCAGTACTTACTGGGGGGTCCCCGGGGAGTGTGTCTGTATTTACAGGGGGGTCCCCGGGGGAGTGTGTCTGTATTTACAGGGGGGTCCCCGGGGGAGTGTGTCTGTATTTACAGGGGTTCCCCGGGGAGTGTGTCCTTACTTACAGGGGGTCCCCGGGGAGTGTGTCAGTATTTACAGGGGGTCCCCGGGGAGTGTGTCTGTATTTACAGGGGGGTCCCCGGGAGTCTCAGTACTTACAGGGGGTCCCCGGGGAGTGTGTCTGTATTTACAGGGGGGTCCCCGGGGGAGTGTGTCAGTATTTACAGGGGGTCTCCGGGGAGTCTGTCAGTACTTACAGGGGGTCCCCTGGGGAGTGGGTCGGTATTTACAGGGGGGTCCCCGGGGGAGTGTGTCAGTATTTGCAGGGGGTCCCCGGGGAGTGTGTCACTATTTACAGGGGGCTCCCCGGGGAGTCTGTCAGTACTTACAGGGGGTCCCCGGGGAGTGTGTCTGTATTTACAGGGGGGTCCCCGGGGGAGTGTGTCTGTATTTGCAGGGGTCCCCGGGGGGGTGTGTCTATATTTACAGGGTGTCCCCGGGGAGTGTGTCAGTACTTACAGGGGGTCCCTGGGGAGTGTGTCTGTATTTACAGGGGGGTCCCCGGGGGAGTGTGTCAGTATTTGCAGGGGGTCCCCGGGGATTGTGTCAGTATTTACAGGGGGTCCCCTGGGAGTGTGTCAGTATTTACAGGGGGTCCCCGGGGGAGTGTGTCTGTATTTACAGGGGGTCCCCGGGGGAGTGTGTCAGTATTTACAGGGAGTCCCCGGGGAGTGTGTCAGTATTTACAGGGAGTCCCCGGGGAGTGTGTCAGTATTGGCATGGAGTCCCCGGGGGAGTGTGTCAGTATTTACAGGGAGTCCCCGGGGGAGTGTGTCAGTATTTACAGGGAGTCCCCGGGGGAGTGTGTCAGTATTTACAGGGGGTCCCCGGGGGAGTGTGTCAGTATTTACAGGGAGTCCCCGGGGGAGTGTGTCAGTATTTACAGGGGGTCCCCGGGGGAGTGTGTCAGTATTTACAGGGGGTCCCCGGGGGAGTGTGTCTGTATTTACAGGGGTCCCCGGGGGAGTGTGTCAGTATTTACAGGGGAACCCCGGGGGAGTGTGTCTGTATTTACAGGGGGTCCCCGGGGAGTGTGTCTGTATTTACAGGGGGGTCCCCGGGGAGTGTGTCAGTATTTACAGGGGGGTCCCCGGTGAGTGTGTCAGTATTTACAGGGGTCCCCGGGGGAGTGTGTCTATATTTACGGGGGTCCCCGTGGAGTGTGTCAGTATTTACAGGGGGTCCCCGGGGGAGTGTGTCAGTATTTACAGGGGGTCCTCGAGGGAGTGTGTCAGTATTTACAGGGGGTCCCCGGGGAGTGTGTCAGTATTTACAGGGGGTCCTCGGGGGAGTGTGTCAGTATTTACAGGGGGTCTCCGGGGAGTGTGTGTGTTTATTTAAGCAGTAATTAGTATTGAAACAGAGAGAGATTATGATGATAGGACTCAATGTCCTGGGTAGGGTTTTCGAAGAGTCTGTTCTGGGTGATTTTTACCCCAATGTAGATGTTGAGAGGTTGGCCCAAGTCTGGCACACGCACACACACAAAACCAGTGTGTTGGGAAGAATTTGGCAATTTGATTGGGATGCGTACTGACAGTGCGGCGCTCCTTCGGCACTGACCCTCCGACAGTGCGTGGCTCCCTCAGTACTGACCCTCCGACAGTGCGTGGCTCCCTCAGTACTGACCCTCCGACAGTGCGGCGCTCCCTCTCGGCACTGACCCTCCGACAGTGCGGCGCTCCCTCTCGGCTCTGACCCTCCGACAGTGCGGCGCTCCCTCGGCACTGACCCTCCGACAGTGCGGCGCTCCCTCTCGGCACTGACCCTCCGACAGTGCGGCGCTCCCTCTCGGCACTGACCCTCCGACAGTGCGGCTCTCCCTCTGTGAGATAGTTATGGAAAAGGATAGGACTGGTCCTCAGGTTGAAATCCTAAATTGGGGGAAGGCTAATTTCGATGGCATCAGACAGGAACTCTCAAAACTGGAATGGGATGGGCCCTCTGTTGTTTGTCATATATATTAATGACTTGTATGTGAATGTGGAGGGACATGATTCGTAAGTTTGCAGATGACACCAAAATTGGTGGTATAGGGGAGGCGGTGGTGTAGTGGTATTGTCACTGGACTCTGGGGACATGGGTTCAAATCCCACCACCGCAGAAGGTGGAATTTGAATTCCAAGTAATAAATCTGGAGTTTAAAAAGCTGGTCTAATGACGGCCATGAAACCATTGTCGATTGCTGTAAAAAACCCATCTGGTTCACTAATGCCCCTTAGGGAAGGAAATCTGCGTCCTTACCTGGTCTGGCCTACATGTGACTCCAGACCCACAGCGATGTGGTTAACTCTTACATGCCCTCTGAAATGGCCTAGCAAGACACTCAGTTGTCTCCAACCGCTAGCACTGTGGGTGTTCCTACCCCCGCATGGACTGCAGCGGTTCAAGAAGGCATCTTCTCAAGGGGCAATTAGGGATGGGCAATAAATGCTGGCCTGGCCAGCGACGCCCACATCCCATGAATGAATTAAAAAAAAAAGAAGGTTGTCTAAGGTTACAACAGGATATAGATCAACTGGGAAAGTGGGCAAGGGATTGGCAAATGGAATTTAACGCAGACCAGTGTGAAATGATGCATTTTGGGAAGTTAAACCAGGGCAGGACATATACAGTGAATGGCAGGGCTCTGGGGAGTGTTGTGAGCAGAGAGACCTTGGGGTGCAAGTACATAGTTCCCTGAAAGTGACAACACAGGTAGACAGGGTGGTGAAGAAGGCATATGGCGTGCTTGCCTTCATCGGCCGAGGCATTGAGTACAAGAGTTGGACGTCATGTTACAGTTGTACATGACGTTGGTTAGGCCGCATTTGGAGTGCTGTGTGCAGTTCTGGTCACCGCATTACAGGAAAGATGTGATTAAGCTAGAGAGGGTGCAGAAAAGATTCACAAGGATGTTGCCTGGTTTGGAGGGCTTGAGTTACAAAGAGAGATTGGATAGGCTGGGTCTGTTTTCCCTGGAGCGAAGGAGGCTGAGAGGGGACATGATAGAGGTATATAAAATTATGAGAGGCATAGATAGGGTGGATAGCCAGAGTCTGTTTCCCATGGTAGGGGTGACTAAAACTAGAGGGCATAGATTTAAGGTGAGAGGGAGGAGGTTTAAAGGGGATCGAAGGGGTAAATTTTTCACACAAAGAATAGTGGGTATCTGGAATGAGCTGCCTGAGGAGGTGGTGGAGGCAGGAACAGTAGCAACATTTAAGAAGCATCTGGACAGGTACTTGAATGAGCAAGGCATAGAGGGATATGGAATTAATGCAGGCAGGTGGGATTAGTATAGATAGGCATTATGGTCAGCATGGACGCGATGGGCCGAATCGCCTGTTTCTATGCTGTATGACTCTATGACTGACCATTTGCGGGCGGGCGAGCGAACACACGCACACTGTCTAGGGTTCCCTTGTTAGAGTCATAGAGTTATACAGCACAGAAACAGGCCCTTCGGCCCATCGTGTACGTGCTGGCCATCAAGCACCTATCTATTCCAATCCCATTTTCCAGCACTTGGCCCGTAGCCTTGTATGCTATGGCGTTTCAAGTGCTCATCTAAATATTTCTTAAATGTTGTGATGGTTCCTGCCTCTACCACCTCTTCGGGCAGTGCGTTCCAGATTCCAACCACCCTCTGGGTGAAATTCTTTTCCTCAAATCCTCTCTAAACCTCCTGCCCCTTACCTTAAATCTATGCCTCCTGGTTATTGACGCCTCCGCTAAGGGAAAAAGTTTCTTCCTATCTACCCTATCTATGCCTCATAATTTTGTATACCTCGATCAGGTCCCCCCTCAGCCTTCTCTGCTCTAAGGAAAACAACCCTCGCCTATCCAGTCTCTCTTCATAGCTGAAATGCTCCAGCCCAGGCAACATCCTGGTGAATCTCCTCTGCACCCTCTCCAGTGCAATCTCATCCTTCCTATAGTGTGGTGCCCACGATTGTACACAGTACTCCAGCTGTGGCCTAACTAGCGTTTTATACAGCTCCGTCATAACCTCCCTGCTCTTATATTCTGTGCCTCGGTTAATAAAGGCAAGTATCCCATATGCCTTCCTAACCATCTTATCTACCTGTGCTGCTGCCTTCAGTGATCTATGGACAAGGACACCAAGATCCCTCTGACCCTCTACTTCCTAGGTCCTACCAGCCATTGTATATTCCCTTGCCTTGTCAGTCCATATATTCCCTTGCCTTGTCAGTCCTCCCAGAATGCGTCACCTCACGCTTCCCAGGATTAAATTCCATTTGCCACTGCTCCGCCCATCTATAGCTCCCTGTAATCTAAGGCTTTCCTCCTCACTATTTACGACACCATCAATTTTCATGTCATCTGCGAACTTACTGATCATACCTCCTATATTCACATGTAAATCATTAATGTACACGACAAACAGCAAGGGTCCCAGCACCAATCCCCGCGGTACACCACTGGTCACAGGCTTCCAATCGCAAAAACAGCCCTCGACCATCACCCTCTGCCTCCTGCCACTCAACCAATTTTGGATCCAATTTGCCAAATTGCCCTGGATCTCCCAGGTGGGACCTTATCAAAAGCCTTACTGAAGTCCATGTAGACTACATCAACTGCTTTTACCCTCATCTACACATCTAGTCACCTCCTCGAAAAATTCAATCAAGTTAGTTAGACACGATCTCCCCCTGACAAAGCCATGCTGGCTATCCCTGCCTCTCCAAGTGGAGATTAATCCTGTCCCTCAGAATTTTTTCCAATAGTTTCCCTACCACTGATGTTAGACTCACCGGCCTGTTATTACCTGGTTATTACCTGCTACCCTTCTTGAATAATGGTACCACATTCGCTGTCCTCCAATCCTCTGGTACCTCTCCTGTGACCAGGGAGGATTTGAAAATTTGTGTCAGAGCCCCTGCAATCTCCTCCCTTGCCTCACACAACAGCATGGGGTACATCTCATCTGGGCCTGGGGACTTATCCACTTTTAAGCCCTCTAAAACAGCTAACACCTCCTCCCTTTCAATGCTAATATGTTCAAGTATATCACAATCCCCCTCCCTGATCTCTACGCCTACATCGTCCTTCTCCATAGTGAACACGGATGAACACAGTAATCATTTAAAACCTCACCTCCGTCCTCCGGCTCCACACACACATTGCCTCTTTGATCCCTAACAGGCCCTACTCTATCTCTGGTTATCCTCTTTCCCTTAATATACTTATAAAACGCTTTGGGATTTTCCTTTATCTTGCCCACCAGTGTTTTTTCATGCCTCCTCTTCGCTCTCCTAATTACACTAAGAGCCACCCTACACTTTCTATACCCCTCTAGTGCCTCCGCTGTTTTCAGCACTTGGGATCTGCCGTAAGCCTCTTTTTTTTTCCTGATCCAACCCTCTATATCCCTAGACATCCAGGGTTCCCTGGACTGGTTGGTCCTGCCCTTCACTTTTACGGGTACAGGTTGACCCTGAACTCTCACTATTTCCTTTTTGAATGACTCCCACTGATCTGTCCTGGACTGCCCTACAAGTAGCTGCTGCCAGTCCACTTTGGCCAGATCCTGTTTCGTCATACTGAAGTCGGCCTTCCC
>NC_090421.1:552141-584641 GCF_036365525.1 Heterodontus francisci
TCTAAAACCAGTCCAGAAACGGGCAGTGAGTTGCGGGGGTCAGCAGCGCGACGGGCAAAACTTGCGAGACCCTCGTTAGACGGAGACGCTCAGCCAATAGTTAGTGAGGCGGAGAGTAGCAAGCAGCACCGTGACCGTTACCCCACATCAGCATCCAGACATCCCCTTCCCGTTCACTCTCCCACCGCACAGAATCCCAACGGGGCCAAACCCCTTCCCCTTCACTCCCGCCGTACACAATCCCAATGGACCCAAAACCCTCCCCCTTCACTCCCGCCGTACACAATCCCAATGGACCCAAACCCCTTCCCGTTCACTCCCGCCGTACACAATCCCAATGGTCCCAAACCCCTTTCCCTTCACTCCCGCCGTACACAATCCCAATGGACCCAAACCCTTTCCCGTTCACTCCCGCCGTACACAATCCCAATGGTCCCAAACCCCTTCCCGTTCACTCCCGCCGTACACAATCCCAATGGACCCAAACCCTTTCCCGTTCACTCCCGCCGTACACAATCCCAATGGTCCCAAACCCCTTTCCCTTCACTCCCGCCGTACACAATCCCAATGGTCCCAAAACCCTCCCCCTTCACTCCCGCCATACACAATCCCAATGGACCCAAAACCCTGCCCCTTCACTCCCACCGTACACAATCCCGATGGTCCCAAACCCCTTCCCGTTCACTCCCGCCATACACAATCCCAATGGACCCAAAACCCTCCTCCTTCACTCCCGCCATACACAATCCCAATGGAGACAAAACCCTCCCCCTTCACTCCCGCCATACACAATCCCAATGGACCCAAAACCCTGCCCCTTCACTCCCACCGTACACAATCCCGATGGTCCCAAACCCCTTCCCGTTCACTCCCGCCATACACAATCCCAATGGACCCAAAACCCTCCTCCTTCACTCCCGCCATACACAATCCCAATGGAGACAAAACCCTCCCCCTTCACTCCCACCGTACACAATCCCAATGGACCCAAAACCCTCCCCCTTCACTCCCACTGTGCACAACCCCAATGGACCCAAAACCCTCCCCCTTCACTCCCACTGTACACAATCCCAATGGACCCAAAACCCTTCCCGTTCACTCCCACTGTACACAATCCCAATGGACCCAAACCCCTTCCCGCTCACTCCCACTGTACACAATCCCAATGGACCCAAACCTCTTCCCGTTCACTCCCACTGTACACAATCCCAGTGGGAAGTCGCACTGCTTGGGAGCGGGGGTGGGGTGGGGGGGAGCTGTTTGGGATCCCAGTTCAGGGGGTCTGGCTGAGGGACAGAGCATAAATCTGGGAGGGTGCAGGATGACCTTGTGGGCTTCTGGAGGAAGGAAAGGCTGAGGAAATTGAGGGAGGTCCAGGGCCCCGAGGAACTGGGCCGAGTCGGAGAGACACCCACCGAAAGCTACGAGAATCCAATGATAACTGTATCAAAATACCAAACAAAGGAAACACAAACAAAACACGTTTACAACGCCCGGTGACCGAATCTATTCACCTCCCCTCCGCCATGACCCCGCCCCCTCACTCTCACCGCCAGAACACAAGGAACCCATTACCTGAAGGCAGCAAGGTATTCGGCGTCTCCCATCGGTGGGTCCAGACCCCCGGTCCAGGCGATGTTGACGTTGAACCCCTCACCGGGGCCGCAACCAACCTGTGAGAAGCACCACAAGATGGTCAGCACTGAACATACTCAGGAAGGACGGATGGAAATCACATTTCCCCACCACCTCAGGGGCGTCACGAGCGTCTCACAGACGAGGGCTCACCTTTTTCTTTCGAGGTGCAGTCGCTGTTGTAATGTCGGAAACGCGGCGGACAATGCGTGCACAGCAAGATCCCACAAGCAGCCAGGTCTTGCAACCTTGCTCAACGGGAGGGAATGGGAAGGGGTTGAGTCCATTGGGAATTCTCCATTGTCCCCGCTTCGAACAACTCCCAGGGACAGGTACAGCATGGGGGGGTTAGATACAGAGTAAAGCTCCCTCTACACTGTCCCCCATCAAACACTCCCAGCACAGGTACAGTACGGGGGTTAGATACAGAGTAAAGCTCCCACTCCACTGTCCTCATCAAACACTCCCAGGACAGGTACAGTACAGGGGGTTAGATACAGAGTAAAGCTCCCTCTACACTGTCCCCCGTCAAACACTCCCAGGGACAGGTACAGTACGGGGGGTTAGATACAGAGTAAAGCTCCCTCTACACTGTCCCCCATCAAACACTCCCAGCACAGGTACAGTACGGGGGTTAGATACAGAGTAAAGCTCCCTCTACACTGTCCCCCGTCAAACACTCCCAGGGACAGGTACAGTACGGGGGTTAGATACAGAGTAAAGCTCCCTCTACACTGTCCCCCATCAAACACTCCAGGACATGTACAGTACGGGGGTTAGATACAGAGTAAAGCTCCCTCTACACTGTCCCCCATCAAACACTCCCAGGACAGGTACAGTACAGGGGGTTAGATACAGAGTAAAGCTCCCTCTACACTGTCCCCCGTCAAACACTCCCAGGGACAGGTACAGTACGGGGGGTTAGATACAGAGTAAAGCTCCCTCTACACTGTCCCCCATCAAACACTCCCAGGACAGGTACAGTACAGGGGGTTAGATACAGAGTAAAGCTCCCTCTACACTGTCCCCCGTCAAACACTCCCAGGGACAGGTACAGTACGGGGGGTTAGATACAGAGTAAAGCTCCCTCTACACTGTCCCCCATCAAACACTCCCAGCACAGGTACAGTACGGGGGGTTAGATACAGAGTAAAGCTCCCACTCCACTGTCCTCATCAAACACTCCCAGGACAGGTACAGTACAGGGGGTTAGATACAGAGTAAAGCTCCCTCTACACTGTCCCCCGTCAAACACTCCCAGGGACAGGTACAGTACGGGGGTTAGATACAGAGTAAAGCTCCCTCTACACTGTCCCCCATCAAACACTCCCAGCACAGGTACAGTACGGGGGGTTAGATACAGAGTAAAGCTCCCTCTACACTGTCCCCCATCAAACACTCCCCAGGACAGGTACAGTACGGGGGGTTAGATACAGAGTAAAGCTCCCTCTACACTGTCCCCCGTCAAACACTCCCCAGGACAGGTACAGTACGGGGGGTTAGATACAGAGTAAAGCTCCCTCTACACTGTCCCCCGTCAAACACTCCCAGGGACAGGTACAGTACGGGGGTTAGATACAGAGTAAAGCTCCCTCTACACTGTCCCCCATCAAACACTCCCAGGACATGTACAGTACGGGGGTTAGATACAGAGTAAAGCTCCCTCTACACTGTCCCCCGTCAAACACTCCCAGGGACAGGTACAGTACGGGGGGTTAGATACAGAGTAAAGCTCCCTCTACACTGTCCCCCATCAAACACTCCCAGCACAGGTACAGTACGGGGGTTAGATACAGAGTAAAGCTCCCTCTACACTGTCCCCCATCAAACACTCCCAGGACAGGTACAGTACGGGGGGTTTGATACAGAGTAAAGCTCCCTCTACACTGTCCCCCATCAAACACTCCCAGGACAGGTACAGTACGGGGGTGTTAGATATGGTGTTCAATTATGAAACCATGAATATTTTTTAGTGGCCCAAGATGAACACAACTGGCAATGTCGGCCATCATTGTCTCCTGATTTGGGCAATGGACCCCAAGACCAAGTTAACTGCCGGACACTGGCTCCCACTGTCTGAACAAGTGGATGACATTCCCAAAGGTCTGAAGTGTACGGAGGAGTTTGGAAGGTCAGTGACAAACCCACTTCTCTCCACACCATTCCCCATCCCCGACCCCAACTCAACCATTGACCATTCTCCCAGCTCGAGAGGGACTGACCTCATCGGCATCTCCGCTCCCCGGGAAGAAATTCCCGTTGTCATGACGATGCAAGGAGATGTACAGCACGTTCGGATCCCTGTAGAATACCTGCTGCGTCCCGTTTCCGTGGTGCACGTCCTGGCGGGAGGAAGGTTTGCAGGTTGACACTGAGAAGGACTGAGAAACCCACTAAACGTTCCCCTCCCAAAACGAACACCGTCTTTAATCCGGCACCTTTCCCGGGCCTGGGGCGGGGGGTTCCCAGAAAAGCCTCGAGGCCGACCGAGCGCCTTCTCTCAGCTGCCGTCGCGATGTCGGGGAGACGCGGCTGTGAATGTGAGCACAGCAAGCTCCCACAGATGGTCAGCTGCGGGATGGAGAGGCTTCCCCAGATATATTGGGCTGAGAGAGGTGTTAGAGTGGTCTACATATACAGTGGGAGTGAGCGAGAAGGGGTTTGGGTCCGTTGGGATTGTGTACAGTGGGAGTGAAACGGGATGGGGTTTGGGTCCATTCGGATTGTGTACAACGGGAATGAACGGGAAAGGGTTTGGGTCCATTGGGATTGTGTACAGTGGGAGTGAATGGGAAGGGGTTTGGGTCCATTGGGATTGTGTACAGTGGGAGTGAGCGGGAAGGGGTTTGGGTCCATTGGGATTGTGCACAGTGGGAGTGAGCGGGAAGGGGTTCGGGTCCATTGGGGTTGTGCACAGTGGGAGTGAGCGGGAAGGGGTTTGGGTCCATTGGGGTTGTGTACAGTGGGAGTGAGCGGGAAGGGGTTTGGGTCCATTGGGATTGTGCACAGTGGGAGTGAGCGGGAAGGGGTTTGGGTCCATTGGGGTTGTGTACAGTGGGAGTGAGCGGGAAGGGGTTTGGGTCCATTGGGGTTGTGCACAGTGGGAGTGAGCGGGAAGGGGTTTGGGTCCATTGGGGTTGTGTGCGATGACTCACCCAGTCCACAATCAGGATCTTGCCGACGTTGGATTTCTGCAGCAGCTGCTTGGCCGCGATGGCGACGGAATTGAACAGGCAAAATCCCCTGTGAAGGGCAAGGCAAGAGAATGAAGAGGGCAACGAAATACTCGGCCGGGGGGGGGGGGGGGGGGGGGGGGCGGGGTGGCGGGGGGCAACAGGCCAGGAGCCAATAAATCCCCCGATATCAGCGAACCCTTTCTCAGGAAAGCTGTGAGCTTTGGCAGAGGTGACTACCTTTCGGGTGACACCTGCCTGAGGTTGCGGCTGATCTGTATCTTAACTCCATGTCCCCTCCTCGTTTCTGCAATCCTCATTACCCCTTCACCCGACAGAAATCTATCCAACCCAGTGTTGAAATTTCCAACTGACCCCTGGCCTCGACAGCTTTTATCAGCCGGGGGGGGGGGGGGGGGGGGTAGAGAGAGTTCCAGATTTCCACTCCCCCCACTCTGTGTGAAGATGTGCTTCCTGACAATCACCCCCTGAACGGGCCCTAGATCTAATTTTCAGGGTTCTCCCCCCCCCCACCCCGCCCATCACACCAGAGGAAATAGTTTCTCACTATCGAACCCTTTAATCATCTTCAACCCCTCGATCAGATCACCTCCCCGGAATCCTCTACACCAGAGGGACACACGAGCCCAGTCTGCGCGAACCCCCTCCTCGTAATTTAACCCTTTCAGCCCCGGGGTCGTTCTGGGGAAGCTGGGCTGCACCCCTCAACCACACCCACCCCCCCCTTCCCCTCCGCCCCCACCGAGGTTGATATACCCTTCTCGAGGCGCCGGGGCCCCAGAGCTGAGTGCTGTCACTCCAGGTGAAATCCAACCAGGGCCTCGCACGACCGAAGCCTCCCTCCCAACCCTTCGTAAACCAGCCACATCTCGAGGTCACTGTGAAGCTTCATGAGTTACACAGCTCATGGGGGGGAAATACAACTCACATTGCAGTGGAAGGTTCAGCGTGGTGCCCCGGGGGCCTCACTATTGCGAAGCCGTTCTGAAAGAGAAACAGGAAGTGAGAGAAGGATGTTCCGTGAAGAGGTTCCGTAAAATTATTTCACAAACCTGCCTGGACCAGCTGAGTAACGGAAACCCCTTCCCGTTCGCTCCCGTCGCGCACAATCCCAATGGACCCAAACCCCTTCCCGTTCACTCCCATCACGTACAATCCCAATGGACCCAAACCCCTTCCTGTTCGCTCCTGCCACGCACAATCCCAATGGACCCAAACCCCTTCCTGTACACATCCGCCGTACACAAATCCCAGTGGACCCAAACCCCTTCCCGTTCACTCCCACTGTACACATTCCCAATGGACCCAAACCCTTCCCGTTCACTCCCACTGTACACATTCCCAATGGACCCAAACCCTTCCCGTTCATTCCCACTGTACACAATCCCAATGGAACCAAACCCCTTCCCGTACACTCCCGCCGTACACCATCACAGTGGACCCTAACCCCTTCCTGTTCACTCACGCTGTACAGAATCCCAATGGAACCAAATCCTTTCCCGTTCACTCCCACTGTACACAATCCCAATGGACCCAAACCCCTTCCCGTTCACTCCCTCTGTACACAATCCCAATGGACCCAAATCACTTCCCGTTCACTCCCACTGTACACAATCCCAATGGACCCAAACCCCTTCCCGTTCACTCCCTCTGTACACAATCCCAATGGATCCAAACCCCTTCCCGTTCACTCCCACCATACACAATCCAAATGGACCCAAACCCCTTCCCGTACACTCCCGCCGTACACAATCCCAATGGACCCCAGACCCCACGTTGTAGAGCTTAAGCCAGTGATGGGCCCAGCTCTTTCTGGGGAGAGGGCAAGGCGGGGAGGTGTCGGGGGGTGGGGGGGGTGGGTGGGGGGCGGGGGAGGGAGGGAGTTGGGCGAGGGGCAGAATCCCACCCCGACCCGGCGCCCGTACCTTGAGCTTCCCCGAGGCCACCTTGAAAGCCAGTTCGAGGACACAGCCGACAGCCATGCGGGCGGCGCTTGACGTGTGCATTTCATTCCAGACTGTGTCGCTGTCCACCTGGGAATGGGGAGACGGAGCTTAGAATGGAACAACCGGGCAGCTGTCTTTATGACACGTGGCGCGGACGTCGCGAGCTGCTTCGTGGGACAATAAGTCAAGACGTGCATTTCACTCAGTCAGCACGGAAGGCGGGGTGAGGGCAGTGCCACGTGCAAGGAATAGGAGGGTTGGTCGATTGAACACGTGGATTCAAATGGGTCTGATCTAATTGCCACTACGGAAACGCGGCTACAATGTCACCAAGACTGGGAACTGAATATTCAAGGATATCTGACATTTAGGAAGGGCAAGCAAAGAGGAAAAGGAGGTGGTGTTGCACTGATAATGAGGAATGGGATCAGTACTTTAGTAGGGGAGGATCTCAGATCGGAAGAACAAAATGTGGAGTCTGGTTGGGTGGAGCCAAGAAACAGGAAGGGGCAACAAACATTGGTAGGAGTTGTTTATAGGCCATCAAACAGTAGTGGTAGCATGGTATTAATCAGAAGGTTAGAGAAGCATGTGGTATGGGTAATACAATAATCATGGGTGACTTCAATCTGCATGTAGACTGGGTAAACCTAATGAGCACTAATGCTGTGGAGGACAAGTTTCTGGAGTGTGTTTTGGGATGGTTTTCCAGAGCAGTATGTTGAGGAACCAACTAGAGAACAGGCTATTTTAGATCCGGTATTATGTAATGAGAAAGGGCTAATTAATAATCTTGTTGTAAAAGAACCTTTAGGGATGAGTGACCATAATATGATAGAATTTTACATTATGTTTGAAAGTGAGGTAGTTCAATCTGACAAGGGGTGATAAATTTGAACAAAGGAAATTATGAAGGTATGAGGGGCAAATTGGCTGAGGTGGGTTGGAAAAACACATTAAAAGGTGTGACAGTACATAGGCAATGGATAGTCTTTAGAGAATTGTACATTCCTTCAAGGCACAAAAACCTAAAAAGTAAAGGCAGCCAACCATGGATAACAAAAGAAGTTAAGGATTGTATAAGATTAAAAGAAAAGGCCTATAAAGTTGCCAGTAAACCTGAGGACTGGGAGGATTTTAGAATACAGAAAAGGAGGACCAAGAAACTGATAAAGAAAGGGAGAATAGAATATGAATGTAAACTAGCAAAAAATATAAAAACGGACTGTAAAAGCTTCAACAGGTACATAAAAAGGAAATGTTTGGCCAAGACAAATGTGGGTCCATTACAGGCAGAGTCAGGAGAATTTATAACGGGGAATAGAGAAATGGCAGAGAAGCTAAATGATTACTTTGTGTCTGTCTTCACTGAGGAAGCTCCAAGAAATCTCCCAGAATTAGAGATCCAAGGAATTAAGGGGAATGAGGAATTGAAGGAAATTAGTATTAGTAAGAAGGTTGTATTGGAGAAATTATGGGGCTGAAGGTTGATAAGTCCCCAGGACCTGATATTCTACATCCCAGAGTGTTGTAAGAGGTAGCTATGGAGATAGTGGATGTATTGGTGATCATCTTCCAAAATTCTATAAATTCTGGAGTGGTTCCTGCAGATTGGAAGGTCGCAAATGTCACCCCACTATTTAAGAAGGGAGGGAGAGAGAAAACAGGGAATTACAGACCTGTTAGCCTTACATCAGTCATTGGGAAAATGCTAGAATCTATTCTAAAGGATGTGATAAATGGACACTTGGATAATGATCTGACTGGGCATAGTCAACGTGGATTTATAAATGGGAAATCATGTTTGACGAACCTGATGGGAGTTTTTTGAGGATGTTACTAACAGGGGAGTCGGTGGACGTGGTATACTTGGATTTTCAGAAGGCTCTTGATAAAAATCCCCACAGGAAGTTGGCTAGTAAAATTAAAGCACATGGGATAGGAGGTAATATACTGGCATGGATTAAGGATTGGTTTACAGGCAGAGAGCAGAGAGTAGGGATAAACGGGTCATTCTCGCGTTGGCAGGCTGTGACGAGTGGGGGTACCGCAGGGATCAGTGCTTGGGCCCCAGCTTTTCACTATATATATCAATGATTTGGATGTGAGGACCAAATATAGTATTTCCAAGTTTGCAGATGACACAAAACTAGGTGGGAATGTGTGTTGTGAGGAAGATGCAAAGTGGCTTGAAGGGGATTTGGACAGACTTAGTGAGTGGGCAAGAACGTGGCAGATGGAATATAATGTGGAAAAATGTGAGGTTATCCACTTTAGTAGGAGGAATAGATGTGCAGAGTATTTCCTTAAATGGTAAGAGGTTAGAAAGTGTAGATGTACAAAGGGACCTGGGTGTCCTTGTCAATAAGTCACTGAAAGCTAACATGCAGGTGCAGCAAGTAATTAGGAAGACTAATGAAATATTAGCCTTTATCGCAAGAGGATTTGTGTACAGGAGTAGTGAAGTCTTGCTTCAATTGTATAGAACCTTGGTTAGACCGCACCTGGAGTACTGTGTGCAGTTTTGGTCCCCTTACCTTAGGGAGGATATTATTGCCATAGAGGGAGTGCAAAGAAGGTTCACCAGACTTGTTCCCGGGATGGTGGGACTGTCCTACGAAGAGAGATTGGGGAAACTGGGCCTGTATTCTCTAGAGTTTCGAAGAATGAGAGGTGATCTCATTGAAACCTGCAAAATACGTAAAGGGATAGACAGGGTAGATGCAGGTGAGATGTTTCCCCTGGTTGGGGAGTCTCGAACCAGGGGGCACAAATTCAAAATAAGGAGGTGAGGAGAAATTTCTTTACTCAGAGGGTTGTGAATCTTTGGAATTCTCTACCCCAGAGGGCTGTGGAAGCTCAGTCATTGAGTATGTTTAGAGCAGAGATTGACAGATTTCTAAATACCAATGACATAAAGGGGATATGAGGATAGTGTGGGGGGAAAGGCATTGAAGTGGGTGATCAGACATAATCGAATTGAATGGCGGGGCAGGCTCGATGGGCTGAATGGCCTACTCCTGCGTTCCCAGGTCCTATGATCCCCAGGGGGAAGCTGGATAAACACACTGGGGGGAGAAAGGAATGGAAGGATCTGGCGATGGGGAGATGAAGTAGGGGGTGGGAGGAGGCTCGTGCAGATGGGCCGAATGGCCTGGCTCTGTGCCTGGAAAATTTGACGCAATTCTACGAACTTGATACTCACGCCAAGACCACCGCACGGCAACATGACGAACATTCTCTGGGAAAGGATTCCTGGGAAGAGAAGGGAAAAGAGAGAGGGAGAGAGAAGAAGATATGATGGCGAGGTTTGGCGAGTAACACTACCGAACGCGTACTGAACAAAGCAAGTATTAACGGCGTCAACCCAGACGGAGATCCTCAGTTATTTCCGGCCGGCATTCGAGCACCCTCGCGGTAATTACAGTCGGCAGCCGTTTTGCCCGCCGGTTTTGTTTGGCGGACACCGAGATGGCGGAACTAATGTTCCCTACCCAACAACTTGTGGCTGTCCGGTTTGAGTCTGTGTAGTGGGTTGGTGCCGTAGAGCAGGACGTGTTGCTCGGTGTGAACTGACTGCAGCTCCTCCACCGTAGCCTTTCTGCCTCGGATACACTGCGAGAGCGAGGGAACGAGAGAGAGAGTGAGAGAGAGAGACAGAGAGATGGGTTGAGGCAAATACAAAAAAGTTTTCATTGCATCAAACTCAACCTCCGATGATCACACTCACACTAGCCAATCGCTCACCCAACTCCCCCCCTCACCCAACTCCCCCCAACTCACCCAACTCACCCAACTCCCCCCCCAACTCACCCAACACCCCCCCCACTCACCCAACTCCCCCCCCACTCACCCAACTCCCCCCCCACCTCACCCAACTCCCCCCCCACCTCACCCAACTACCCCCCCACCTCACCCAACTACCCCCCCCACTCACCCAACTCCCCCCCCACTCACCCAACTCCCCCCCCACTCACCCAACACCCCCCCCCACTCACCCAACTCCCCCTCCACTCACCCAACTCCCCCTCCACTCACCCAACTCCCCCCACTCACCCAACTACCCCCCCACTCACCCAACTACCCCCCCACTCACCCAACTACCCCCCCACTCACCCAACTACCCCCCCCCACTCACCCAACTCCCAGCCCACCTCACCCAACTCCCAGCCCACCTCACCCAACTCCCCCCCACCTCACCCAACTACCCCCTCCACTCACCCAACTCCCTCCCCCCCACTCACCCAACTCCCAGCCCACCTCACCCAACTACCCCCCCACTCACCCAACTACCCCCCCACTCACCCAACTACCCCCCCCACTCACCCAACTACCCCCCCACTCACCCAACTACCCCCCCCACTCACCCAACTCCCAGCCCACCTCACCCAACTCCCCCCCACCTCACCCAACTACCCCCTCCACTCACCCAACTCCCCCTCCACTCACCCAACCCCCCCCACTCACCCAACTACCCCCCCCACTCACCCAACTACCCCCCCACTCACCCAACTACCCCCCCCACTCACCCAACTACCCCCCCCCACTCACCCAACTCCCCCCCCACTCACCAAACTCCCCCCCCCACTCACCCAACTCCCCCCCCACTCACCCAACTCCCCCCACTCACCCAACTACCCCCCCACTCACCCAACTACCCCCCCACTCACCCAACTACCCCCCCCACTCACCAAACTCCCCCCCCCACTCACCCAACTCCCCCCCCACTCACCCAACTCCCCCCACTCACCCAACTACCCCCCCCCACTCACCCAACTACCCCCCCCACTCACCCAACTACCCCCCCACTCACCCAACTACCCCCCCCACTCACCCAACTCCCAGCCCACCTCACCCAACTCCCCCCACCTCACCCAACTACCCCCTCCACTCACCCAACTCCCCCTCCACTCACCCAACCCCCCCCACTCACCCAACTACCCCCCCCACTCACCCAACTACCCCCCCACTCACCCAACTACCCCCCCCACTCACCCAACTACCCCCCCACTCACCCAACTCCCCCCCCACTCACCAAACTCCCCCCCCCCACTCACCCAACTCCCCCCCCAACTCACCCAACTCCCCCCCACACCCCACTCACCCAACTCCCCCCCCCACTCACCCAACTCCCCCCCCACTCACCCAACTCCCCCACACTCACCCAACTCCCTCCCCACTCACCCAACTCCCTCCCCACTCACCCAACTCCCTTCCCACTCACCCAACTCCCTCCCACTCACCCAACTCCCTCCCCACTCACCCAACTCCCTCCCACTCACCCAACTCCCCCCCACTCACCCAACTCCCCCAACTCCCCCCCACTCACCCAACTCCCCCTCCACTCACCCAACTCCCCCTCCACTCACCCAACTCCCCCTCCACTCACCCAACTCCCCCATTCACCCAACTCCCCCATTCACCCAACTCCCCCCCACTCACCCAACTCCCCCCCACTCACCCAACTCCCCCCCACTCACCCAACTCCCCCACACTCACCCAACTCCCCCACACTCACCCAACTCCCCCACACTCACCCAACTCCCCCCCACTCACCCAACTCCCTCCCCACTCACCCAACTCCCTCCCCACTCACCCAACTCCCTCCCCACTCACCCAACTCCCCCCCACTCACCCAACTCCCCCCCACTCACCCAACTCCCCCACTCATCCTCCACTCACCCAACTCCCCCCACACCCCACTCACCCAACTCCTCCCCCACTCACCCAACTCCCCCCTCCACTCACCCAACTCCCCCCTCCACTCACCCAACTCCCCCCTCCACTCACCCAACTCCCCCCTCCACTCACCCAACTCCTCCTCCACTCACCCAACTCCTCCTCCACTCACCCAACTCCTCCTCCACTCACCCAACTCCCCCCCCACTCATCCAACCCCCCCCACTCATCCAACTCCCCCCTCCACTCACCCAACTCCCCCCTCCACTCACCCAACTCCCCCCTCCACTCACCCAACTCCCCCCTCCACTCACCCAACTCCCCCCCCCACTCACCCAACTGCCCCTCCACTCACCCAACGCCCCCCCCCACTCACCCAACTGCCCCTCCACTCACCCAACTCACCCAACTCCCCCTCCACTCACCCAACTCCCCCCTCCACTCACCCAACTCCCCCCTCCACTCACCCAACTCCCCCACTACACTCACCCAACTCCCCCCCCACTCACCCAACTCCCCCCCCACACCCAACTCCCCCCCCACACTCACCCAACTCCCCCCCCCACTCACCCAACCCCCCCTCCACTCACCCAACCCCCCCCTCCACTCACCCAACTCCACGCTTCACCCAACCCCGTCCCCCCCTCGCCCAGCCGTATCCAGCCCTCTTTCCCCATGCCCCCAACCTACCTCACACTGGCTCCGGAGTCCTGTCTCCTGCAGTCGGGACCATATGCTTTGGATCCTCCCAGCGTGTTCCAGGTGGGAGCTGTTCCCACACGTGCACTGGTGCTTTAACATGAGGCTGTCGTAAGAAATTCCTGGCAGCCGGAGGAAGAGGACATATTACTGACAGTCCACTCCCTCCCTTTCACTCTGCCCCTCCCCCTCTCTCTATCGCACCGCTCCCTCCATCCCTCTCTCCCCCTCACCCTCCATTCCTTGCTCCCTCTCTTACCCTCCCTCCCTCATCCCACCCTCGTACTCTCTCTATCACACTCCTTTGCTCCCTCCTTCTCCCTCACTCTGCCTCCCCCCTCTTATTGCCCCTCTTCCCATCTCCCTTCCACTCTCCATTCCTCGCTTCCCCTCTTCCCCTCCATCCCTCATCCCACCCTCGCACTGCCTCCATCTCCCTCCTTCTCCTTCGCTCCCCTTCCCCCTCTCTTAATGCCCCCACCCACCATCCTGCTCTTCCCATCTCCCCTCCTCCCTCCATTCCTTCCCTCTCTCTCTCTCCCCCCTCTCTCCGTCCTTCCCCTCCTCCCCCCTTCTCTATGGCTCAGTCCTTCCCACTTCCTTCACAAGCTCTCCCTCTCGCTCGCTCACTCTTTCCCCCCTCACCCATCATCCCCACACCTCCCCCTCAATAACCTGCACACCTGTTGTGAAGGACGACTTGCTGGGGACCTCGGACACAGGCGCTGGGAGGGAGGCGGAAGCGGGGGAGGAGCGGGTTCTGGACAGCTGGCGATGACCAGGGTACGGGACACCCAGAGTCTCCAAGCGAGTCGGCAACTGCTGTACCTGCTGAATCCAGTGCTGATCCCACAGAATAGAAGTCTTGAGAATCGGAGAACAAGAGTTAACGGCAAAAAAACACAAAGCGTGAGGCAATGTAATTCAGTCTGTCAAAGGACTGGACACTGTTGTGGGTCAAACAACGATCTTTCACCTCTCCGACCAGGGCTGCACAATCATCCCAGGGCAGAGTGAGCTGTATCTAACCCCCCCGTACTGTACCTGTCCTGGGGAGTGTTTGATGGGGGACAGTGTAGAGGGAGCTTTACTCTGTATCCAACCCCCCGTACTGTACCTGTCCTGGGGAGTGTTTGATGGGGACAGTGTAGAGGGAGCTTTACTCTGTATCTAACCCCCCGTACTGTACCTGTCCTGGGAGTGTTTGATGGGGGGCAGTGTAGAGGGAGCTTTACTCTGTATCTAACCCCCCGTACTGTACCTGTCCTGGGAGTGTTTGATGGGGACAGTGTAGAGGGAGCTTTACTCTGTATCTAACCCCCCATACTGTACCTGTCCTGGGAGTGTTTGATGGGGACAGTGTAGAGGGAGCTTTACTCTGTATCTAACCCCCCGTACTGTACCTGTCCTGGGAGTATTTGATGGGGGACAGTGTGGAGGGAGCTTTACTCTGTATCGAACCCCCGTACTGTACCTGTCCTGGGGAGTGTTTGATGGGGACAGTGTAGAGGGAGCTTTACTCTGTATCTAATCTCTGTGCTGTGCTTGCCCCTTGCCCCATGTGCACCCCCAGCCCTCCGCGCCCCAAACGATAGCTGAGGCTTCTCCTCCGGCAGGTACCTGTTGGAGGTGAGCCTCACTGCACTCTCGAAAACTCTGCCTCGATGACCCCTCGGTCTTGCTCTCGGCCGCCTGCTGTTCCTCTCCTTCGTTTGCTGTGGTCGGGGGTGTCTCCGGAGTCCCTCCTCCTTGCCCCCGCTTCTCCCCCTCCCCCTCCTCGCCGTGGCTCAGTCGTCGCTTTGACATCAGCTGCGTGGTGAGCAAGTGGCGTGGCGACATTTTCGGGGCGCGTTGATGGTTGCGTTGGGTGGGGTGGTTGGTGATGCGGGTCGGGGCGAGTCATAAAGAAAACAAATTGTTAATTGAAGGTTGGTTTTGCTCCCCCCCCCCCCCCCCAAAGCCTCTCTTCACACTCCCCACCTTCACCAACATCGCCCACCCCTCCCTGTACCTCCGAGATGGTCCCCACTCCGCCTGAAATTGGGTTTACCCCCAAAAACCACAAAGACCCCCTTCTGTAGGGTGAGCCCCCGTATCTGTGCTAATCGCCTCGCATCACGTGCAGCTCCATATGGTGTTACCCCAAAATTGTGAACCCCAAAGCTGTGTTAACCCCGAACTATTTTGGACCCCAAAACTGTTAACCCTGAATTATTGTGGACCCCTAAACTATGTTACCCCCAAATTATTGTGGACCTCAAAACTGTTAACCCTGAATTATTGTGGACCCCAAAACGGTGTTACCCCCAAATGATCGTGAACCCCAAAACTGTGTTACTCCCACATTATTGTGGACCCCAAAACAGTTAACCCTGAATTATTTGGACCCCAAAACTGTGTTACCCCCAAATTATTGTGGACCCCAAAACTGTGTTACCCCAGAATTATTTGGACCCCAAAACTGTGTTACCCCAGAATTATTTGGACCCCAAAACTGTGTTACCCAGAATTATTTGGACCCCAAAACTGTGTTACCCTCAAATTATTGTGGACACCAAAACTGTGTTACCCCCAAATTATTTGGACCCCAAAACTGTGTTACCCCCCCCCAAATTATTGTGGACCCCAAAACTGTGTTACCCCCAAATTATTTGGACCCCAAAACTGTGTTACCCCCAAATTATTTGGACCACAAAACTGTGTTACCCCCAAATTATTGTGGACCCCAAAACTGTTAACTCTGAATTATTGTGGACCCCAAAACAGTGTTACCCCCGAATTATTTCGACCCCAAAACTGTGTTACCCTCAAATTATTGTGGACACCAAAACTGTGTTACCCCCAAATTATTTGGACCACAAACTGTGTTACCCCCAAATTATTGTGGACCCCAAAACTGTTAACTCTGAATTATTGTGGACCCCAAAACTGTGTTACACCCAAATTATTTGGACCCCAAAACTGTGGTACCCCCAAATTATTTGGACCACAAAACTGTGTTACCCCCAAATTATTGTGGACCCCAAAACTGTTGCCCCCAGTATTAATGTGCAATCCCAGTACCGCGTTACCCCCAGTATTAATGTGTACCCCAATGCAGTGTTACCCCTAGTATTCGGCAGGCTCCCCATTACCTTGCCAAGGTGTGTCTGTTGTTTCAGTCGCTCCAGGAAGAGCTGGTGCAGTTGCTGGCTGTGCAGCTGCTGCTGGACGGACTTGGGGTTCTGGGGTAACGGAGCTGACTGTGTCCTGCCCAGGGGCCGGTGGTGAGTCAGCTTCGCCAACCTGGGGCCGAAGCGGTCACTGGCGACGAGAGGGGCGGCGCAGAAAACCGGCAACGTCCTCATCCCTGAAACTGAGCACGGCATTCACGTCAGTTACCAAGAGAATTGGCAGGCGGGTGCAGTTCGGCAGGGCAAGGCAAGGCTTCTCTGCCTGTCTGTCTTTCACTCTCTCTTGCGCTCCCTCCCTCCCCCTCCGAGTCAGATGTTCGTGACGTTCAAACCCCAAATTCAAGAGACACGAAAACCGTGATCCAGTCCGACATTCCCTGGAGTCCGTATCGAGGGAGACGGAGACCGGAACTGTGCACAGTGCTCCAAGTGTGGGTCTAACTGAGGGATACGGAGACTGGAACTGTGCACAGTGCTCCAAGTGTGGGTCTAACTGAGGGATAAGGAGACTGGAACTGTGCACAGTGCTCCAAGTGTGGATTAACTGAGGTATATGGAGACTGGAACTGTGCACAGTGCTCCAAGTGTGGGTCTAACTGAGGGATACGGAGACTGGAACTGTGCACAGTGCTCCAAGTGTGGGTCTAACTGAGGGATAAGGAGACTGGAACTGTGCACAAGGGAAGATACGAAACCAACATGAGCGCTCCCCTCCCGGTCCGTCGGCGAGCCCGCAGGTAGCCCGGGGGGAAAACCTCGGCCCGACTCCCCCTCCCCACCGCCCCCCCCCCCCCCCCCCCGACACTCACCGGTCAGCAGCGGACTTTGCCCCATCGAGGGCTCCAGGATGAGCAGCGGCTGGAGTCTGGCCGCGCCCGCCTCGCGATCCA
This sequence comes from Heterodontus francisci, assembly GCF_036365525.1. Taxonomy (NCBI): domain Eukaryota; kingdom Metazoa; phylum Chordata; class Chondrichthyes; order Heterodontiformes; family Heterodontidae; genus Heterodontus; species Heterodontus francisci. Next base: position 569,358 of record NC_090421.1, read on the forward strand.
GGGCCGATGCGGGTATGTAGGTGACCGGCGAGTGACCGGTCAACAGCGGCGGGTCCAGTGCCGGCAGTCTGGAGTTCAGGCTAGCTGCGCCACACCGCTCCATCTCCCCGGCCAGGCCCTGCGACGGAGAAGGGGAGAAGGTTGAGTGGGGCAGAGTTCAAGCTCCACCCGCCACCCCGCCCACCCACCCACCAACACCCCACCTTACCTTGGAAGTGACGGGGGCCGGGAGACCCTGGGATATGTTGGGCAGCGATGGTGAGTTCGGCACCGCTAAGTGTATGAGGGACCCCTCCTGCATTAAGAGGTGATGAGCCAGCGAGTTCTGAGGAGAGATCAGAGGGGATAGATCAAGTCAGGCAAGGGGCAACACCCGAGGGGTTGGGGGGGTGGGGTAAAGGAATCAACCCCCGCTCTTCACTCAAAACATCTCTTCTCCCTAAATCACCCGGTCAGGGCACCCATAACCACCCCCCCACTCCCCCGGCTGGTGTATTGTACACGAATGTGTGGGTTCCTGTGATCCTGCACTGCGTTCGAGTGAGACCCGAACCCAAACGGGCTCCTGAGAAGATTTTGCCAACGCTCAGAGAAAGGAGAGCTGACTCAACCGGGAGGGGAAGGGCAGAAATTCAGGTTTGACAGCATTCTGTGACTGGGCCCTGCCTGCCGTATTTTTAGAGAGAAAAGGCGGGACAGGACAAGCCCGGGTTTAAAAACCGCCCCCACTCGTGTCGGAGCGCGGCGCTCCCTCAGTACTGACGCTCCAACAGCGCGGCGCTCCCTCAGCACTGACCCTCCGACAGCGCGGCGCTCCCTCAGTACTGACCCTCCGACAGCGCGGCGCTCCCTCAGCACTGACCCTCCGACAGCGCGGCGCTCCCTCAGCACTAACCCTCCGACAGCGCGGCGCTCCCTCAGTACTGACCCTCCGACAGTGGGGCGCTCCCTCAGTACTGACGCTCCGACAGTGCGGCACTCCCTCAGTACTGACGCTCCAACAGCGCGGCGCTCCCTCAGCACTGACCCTCCGACAGCGCGGCGCTCCCTCAGCACTGACCCTCCGACAGCGCGGCGGTCCCTCAGCACTGACCCTCCGACAGTGCGGCGCTCCCTCAGTACTGACCCTCCGACAGTGCGGCGATCCCTCAGCACTGACGCTCCGACAGTGTGGCGCTCCCTCAGCACTGACCCTCCGACAGCGCGGCGCTCCCTCGGCACTGACCCTCTGACAGCGCGGCGCTCCCTCAGCACTGACCCTCCGACAGTGCGGCGCTCCCTCAGCACTGACCCTCCGACAGCGCGGCGTTCCCTCAGTACTGACCCTCCGACAGTGCGGCGCTCCCTCAGCACTGACCCTCCGAAAGCGCGCCGCTCCCTCAGCACTGACCCTCCGACAGCGCGGCGCTCCCTCGGCACTGACCCTCCGACAGTGCAGCGTTCCCTCGGCACTGACCCTCCGACTGCGCAGCGCTGCCTCGGCACTGACCCTCAGACAGCGAGGCGCTCCCTCAGCACTGACCCTCCGGCAGCGCGGCGCTCCCTCAGCACTGACCCTCCGGCAGTGCGGCGCTCCCTCAGTACTGACCCTCCGACAGCTCGGCGCTCCCTCAGCACTCACCCTCCGACAGTGCAGCACTCCCTCAGTACTGACCCGGGGGGAACTGAGAGGGCGTGAGAGAGAGAGAGAGAGGAGTGGATGAAGGCAGTGCCCGAGCACAGCTTCACCACGGCAAGACTTATTAATAGTTCCCTTATCCTTTAGAGGGCAGCAGACGTATGACTTTTGCAAATCTGTCGGGAGGATTGGGAGGGGGTGTCTGTTGGATGGGCCGGGGGACGTGTGGGAGAGGGGGAAAATTAGATTCGCTCCTTACGAATAAACCCGGACAAAGCGGAACGCGTGGCAGAACTGTCGGTAACGCAGTGTGAAGGAACAGCGAGAGTCGGCCTGTGAGGTTCAGCAGCTGGAAGCAAGCAAGGCAGGGAGGTGCGTCGAGCCAGGACCAAGTTTTCAAATCCATTTCCGTCACACATAAATCATCTCCAAAAATAAACAGGAGGAAACACTTAACCCTCACCCTGCTGAATAAACAGTGATTCTGCACAGTTAACAGTGAGTGACCCTCACCCTGAATAAACAGTGACTCTGTACAGTTACACAGCGAGTGATCCTCACCCTGAATAAACAGTGACTCTGTACAGTTACACAGTGAGTGACCCTCACCCTGAATAAACAGTGACTCTGTACAGTTACACAGCGAGTGATCCTCACCCTGAATAAACAGTGACTCTGTACAGTTACACAGTGAGTGATTCTCACCCTGAATAAACAGTGACTCTGTACAGTTACACAGTGAGTGATTCTCACCCTGAATAAACAGTAACTCTGTACAGTTACACAGTGAGTGATCCTCACCCTGAATAAACAGTGACTCTGTACAGTTACACAGCGAGTGACACTCACCCTGAATAAACAGTGACTCTGTACAGTTACACAGTGAGTGATCCTCATCCTGAATAAACAGTGACTCTGTACAGTTACACAGTGAGTGATCCTCACCCTGAATAAACAGTGACTCTGTACAGTTACACAGCGAGTGACCCTCACCCTGAATAAACAGTGACTCTGTACAGTTACACAGCGAGTGACACTCACCCTGAATAAACAGTGACTCTGTACAGTTACACAGTGAGTGATCCTCATCCTGAATAAACAGTGACTCTGCACAGTTACACAGCGAGTGATCCTCACCCTGAATAAACAGTGACTCTGTACAGTTACACAGTGAGTGATCCTCACCCTGAAGAAACAGTGACTCTGTACAGTTACACAGCGAGTGATTCTCACCCTGAATAAACAGTGACTCTGTACAGTTACACAGTGAGTGACCCTCACCCTGAATAAACAGTGATTCTGTACAGTTACACAGCGAGTGATCTTCACCCTGACTAAACAGTGACTCTGTACAGTTACACAGTGAGTGACCCTCACCCTGAATAAACAGTGACTCTGTACAGTTACACAGCGAGTGATCTTCACCCTGAATAAACAGTGACTCTGTACAGTTACACAGTGAGTGATCCTCACCCTGAATAAACAGTGACTCTGTACAGTTACACAGTGAGTGATCCTCACCCTGAATAAACAGTGACTCTGTACAGTTACACAGTGAGTGATCCTCACCCTGAATAAACAGTGACTCTGTACAGTTACACAGCGAGTGACACTCACCCTGAATAAACAGTGATTCTGTACAGTTACACAGTGAGTGATCCTCACCCTGAATAAACAGTGACTCTGTACAGTTACACAGTGAGTGATCCTCACCCTGAATAAACAGTGACTCTGTACAGTTACACAGCGAGTGACCCTCACCCTGAATAAACACTGACTCTGTACAGTTACACAGTGAGTGACCCTCACCCTGAATAAACAGTGACTCTGTACAGTTACACAGTGAGTGATCCTCACCCTGAATAAACAGTGACTCTGTACAGTTACACAGCGAGTGACCCTCACCCTGAATAAACACTGACTCTGTACAGTTACACAGTGAGTGATCCTCACCCTGAATAAACAGTGACTCTGTACAGTTACACAGTGAGTGATCCTCACCCTGAATAAACAGTGACTCTGTACAGTTACACAGCGAGTGATCCTCATCCTGAATAAACAGTGACTCTGTACAGTTACACAGTGAGTGATCCTCACCCTGAATAAACAGTGACTCTGCACAGTTACACAGTGAGTGATCCTCACCCTGAATAAACAGTGACTCTGTACAGTTAGACAGTGAGTGATCCTCACCCTGAATAAACAGTGACTCTGTACAGTTACACAGCGAGTGACCCTCACCCTGAATAAACACTGACTCTGTACAGTTACACAGCGAGTGATCCTCACCCTGAATAAACAGTGACTCTGTACAGTTACACAGAGAGTGATCCTCACCCTGAATAAACAGTGACTCTGTACAGTTACACAGTGAGTGATCCTCACCCTGAATAAACAGTGACTCTGTACAGTTACACAGTGAGTGATCCTCACCCTGAATAAACAGTGACTCTGTACAGTTACACAGTGAGTGATCCTCACCCTGAATAAACAGTGACTCTGTATAGTTACACAGTGAGTGAACCTCACCCTGAATAAACAGTGACTCTGTACAGTTACACAGTGAGTGACCCTCACCCTGAATAAACAGTGACTCTGTACAGTTACACAGTGAGTGACCCTCACCCTGAATAAACAGTCACTCTGTACAGTTACACAGTGAGTGATCCTCACCCTGAATAAACAGTGACTCTGGACAGTTACACAGTGAGTGATCCTCACCCTGAATAAACAGTGACTCTGTACAGTTACAGTGAGTGATCCTCACCCTGAATAAACAGTGACTCTGTACAGTTACACAGCGAGTGATCCTCACCCTGAATAAACACTGACTCTGTACAGTTACACAGTGAGTGATCCTCACCCTGAATAAACAGTGACTCTGTACAGTTACACAGTGAGTGATCCTCACCCTGAATAAACAGTGACTCAGTACAGTTACACAGTGAGTGATCCTCACCCTGAATAAACAGTGACTCTGTACAGTTACACAGTGAGTGACCCTCACCCTGAATAAACAGTGACTCTGTACAGTTACACAGTGAGTGATCCTCACCCTGAATAAACAGTGACTCTGTACAGTTACACAGCGAGTGACCCTCACCCTGAATAAACAGTGACTCTGTACAGTTACACAGTGAGTGATCCTCACCCTGAATAAACAGTGACTCTGTACAGTTACACAGTGAGTGATCCTCACCCTGAATAAACAGTGACTCTGTACAGTTACACAGCGAGTGACCCTCACCCTGAATAAACAGTGACTCTGTACAGTTACACAGCGAGTGATCCTCACCCTGAATAAACAGTGACTCTGTACAGTTACACAGTGAGTGACCCTCACCCTGAATAAACAGTGACTCTGTACAGTTACACAGTGAGTGATCCTCACCCTGAATAAACAGTGACTCTGTACATTTACACAGTGAGTGATCCTCACCCTGAATAAACAGTGACTCTGTACAGTTACACAGTGAGTGATCCTCACCCTGAATAAACAGTGACTCTGTACAGTTACACAGTGAGTGATCCTCACCCTGAATAAACAGTGACTCTGTACAGTTACACAGTGAGTGAACCTCACCCTGAATAAACAGTGACTCTGTACAGTTACACAGTGAGTGACCCTCACCCTGAATAAACAGTGACTCTGTACAGTTACACAGTGAGTGACCCTCACCCTGAATAAACAGTCACTCTGTACAGTTACACAGTGAGTGATCCTCACCCTGAATAAACAGTGACTCTGTACAGTTACACAGTGAGTGACCCTCACCCTGAATAAACAGTGACTCTGTACAGTTACACAGTGAGTGACCCTCACCCTGAATAAACAGTGACTCTGTACAGTTACACAGTGAGTGACCCTGACCCTGAATAAACAGTGACTCTGTACAGTTACACAGTGAGTGATCCTCACCCTGAATAAACAGTGACTCTGTACAGTTACACAGTGAGTGATCCTCGCCCTGAATAAACAGTGACTCTGTACAGTTACACAGTGAGTGATCCTCACCCTGAATAAACAGTGACTCTGTACAGTTACACAGTGAGTGATTCTCACCCTGAATAAACAGTGACTCTGTACAGTTACACAGTGAGTGATCCTCACCCTGAATAAACAGTGACTCTGTACAGTTACACAGTGAGTGACCCTCACCCTGAATAAACAGTGACTCTGTACAGTTACACAGTGAGTGATCTTCACCCTGAATAAACAGTGACTCTGTACAGTTACACAGCGAGTGACCCTCACCCTGAATAAACAGTGACTCTGTACAGTTACAGAGTGAGTGATCCTCACCCTGAATAAACAGTGACTCTGTACAGTTACACAGTGAGTGATCCTCACCCTGAATAAACAGTGACTCTGTTCAGTTACACAGTGAGTGATCCTCACCCTGAATAAACAGTGACTCTGTACAGTTACACAGTGAGTGACCCTCACCCTGAATAAACAGTGACTCTGTACAGTTACACAGCGAGTGACCCTCACCCTGAATAAACAGTGACTCTGTACAGTTACACAGTGAGTGATCCTCACCCTGAATAAACAGTGACACTGTACAGTTACACAGTGAGTGATCCTCACCCTGAATAAACAGTGACTCTGTACAGTTACACAGTGAGTGATCCTCACCCTGAATAAACAGTGACTCTGTACAGTTACACAGTGAGTGATCCTCACCCTGAATAAACAGTGAATCTGTACAGTTACACAGTGAGTGACCCTCACCCTGAATAAACAGTGACTCTGTACAGTTACACAGTGAGTGACCCTCACCCTGAATAAACAGTGACTCTGTACAGTTACACAGTGAGTGACCCTCACCCTGAATAAACAGTGACTCTGTACAGTTACACAGTGAGTGATCCTCACCCTGAATAAACAGTGACTCTGTACAGTTACACAGTGAGTGATCCTCACCCTGAATAAACAGTGAATCTGTACAGTTACACAGTGAGTGACCCTCACCCTGAATAAACAGTGACTCTGTACAGTTACACAGTGAGTGATCCTCACCCTGAATAAACAGTGACTCTGTACAGTTACACAGTGAGTGATCCTCACCCTGAATAAACAGTGACTCTGTACAGTTACAGTGAGTGATCCTCACCCTGAATAAACAGTGACTCTGTACAGTTACACAGTGAGTGATCCTCATCCTGAATAAACAGTGACTCTGTACAGTTACACAGTGAGTGATTCTCACCCTGAATGAACAGTGACTCTGTACAGTTACACAGCGAGTGATTCTTACCCTGAATAAACAGTGACTCTGTACAGTTACACAGTGAGTGACCCTCATCCTGAATAAACAGTGACTCTGTACAGTTACACAGTGAGTGATCCTCACCCTGAATAAACAGTGACTCTGTACAGTTACAGTGAGTGATCCTCACCCTGAATAAACAGTGACTCTGTACAATTACACAGTGAGTGATCCTCACCCTGAATAAACAGTAACTCTGTACAGTTACACAGTGAGTGATCCTTACCCTGAATAAACAGTGACTCTGTACAGTTACACAGTGAGTGACCCTCACCCTGAATAAACAGTGACTCTGTACAGTTACACAGCGAGTGACCCTCACCCTGAATAAACAGTGACTCTGTACAGTTACACAGTGAGTGACCCTCACCCTGAATAAACATTGACTCTGTACAGTTACACAGTGAGTGATCCTCACCCTGAATAAACAGTGACTCTGTACAGTTACACAGTGAGTGACACTCACCCTGAATAAACAGTGACTCTGTACAGTTACACAGTGAGTGACACTCACCCTGAATAAACAGTGACTCTGTACAGTTACACAGTGAGTGATCCTCACCCTGAATAAACAGCGACTCTGTACAGTTACACAGTGAGTGACACTCACCCTGAATAATCAGTGACTCTGTACAGTTACACAGCGAGTGACACTCACCCTGAATAATCAGTGACTCTGTACAGTTACACAGCGAGTGACCCTCAACCTGAATAAACAGTGACTCTGTACAGTTACACAGCGAGTGACCCTCACCCTGAATAAACAGTGACTCTATACAGTTACACAGTGAGTGATCCTCACCCTGAATAAACAGTGACTCTGTACAGTTACACAGTGAGTGATCCTCACCCTGAATAAACAGCGACTCTGTACAGTTACACAGTGAGTGATCCTCACCCTGAATAAACAGCGACTCTGTACAGTTACACAGTGAGTGACACTCACCCTGAATAATCAGTGACTCTGTACAGTTACACAGTGAGTGATCCTCACCCTGAATAAACAGTGACTCTGTACAGTTACACAGTGAGTGATCCTCACCCTGAATAAACAGTGACTCTGTACAGTTACACAATGAGTGACCCTCACCCTGAATAAACAGTGACTCTGTACAGTTACACAGTGAGTGACCCTCACCCTGAATAAACAGTGACTCTGCAGTTACACAATGAGTGACCCTCATCCTGAATAAACAGTGTCTCTGTACAGTTACACAGTGAGTGATCCTTACCCTGAATAAACAGTGACTCTGTACAGTTACACAGTGAGTGACCCTCACCCTGAATAAACAGTGACTCTGTACAGTTACACAGTGAGTGACCCTCACCCTGAATAAACAGTGACTCTGCAGTTACACAATGAGTGACCCTCACCCTGAATAAACAGTGACTCTGTACAGTTACACAGTGAGTGACCCTCACCCTGAATAAACAGTGACTCTGTACTGTTACACAGTGAGTGACCCTCACCCTGAATAAACAGTGACTCTGTACAGTTACACAGTGAGTGATCCTCACCCTGAATAAACAGTGACTCTGTACAGTTACACAGCGAGTGATTCTCACCCTGAATAAACAGTGACTCTGTACAGTTACACAGTGAGTGACCCTCACCCTGAATAAACAGTGACTCTGCAGTTACACAATGAGTGACCCTCATCCTGAATAAACAGTGACTCTGTACAGTTACACAGTGAGTGACCCTCACCCTGAATAAACAGTGACTCTGTACTGTTACACAGTGAGTGACCCTCACCCTGAATAAACAGTGACTCTGTACTGTTACACAGTGAGTGACCCTCACCCTGAATAAACAGTGACTCTGTACAGTTACACAGTGAGTGATCTTCACCCTGAATAAACAGTGACTCTGTACAGTTACACAGTGAGTGATCCTCACCCTGAATAAACAGTGACTCTGCAGTTACACAGTGAGTGACACTCACCCTGAATAAACAGTGACTCTGTACAGTTACACAGTGAGTGATCCTCACCCTGAATAAACAGTGACTCTGTACAGTTACACAGCGAGTGATCCTCACCCTGAATAAACAGTGACTCTGTACAGTTACACAGTGAGTGACCCTCACCCTGAATAAACAGTGACTCTGTACAGTTACACAGTTCGTGACCCTCACCCTGAATAAACAGTGACTCTGCAGTTACACAATGAGTGACCCTCATCCTGAATAAACAGTGACTCTGTACAGTTACACAGTGAGTGATTCTCACCCTGAATAAACAGTGACTCTGTACGGTTTCACAGCGGGTGACCCTCACCCTGAATAAACAGTGACTCTGTACATTTACACAGTGAGTGATCCTCACCCTGAATAAACAGTGACTCTGTACAGTTACACAGTGAGTGACCCTCACCCTGAATAAACAGTGACTCTGTACAGTTACACAGTGAGTGATTCTCACCCTGAATAAACAGTGACTCTGTACAGTTACACAGTGAGTGACCCTCACCCTGAATAAACAGTGAGTCTGTACAGTTACACAGTGAGTGATCCTCGCCCTGAATAAACAGTGACTCTGTACGGTTTCACAGCGGGTGACCCTCACCCTGAATAAACAGTGACTCTGTACAGTTACACAGTGAGTGATCCTCACCCTGAATAAACAGTGACCCTGTACAGTTACACAGTGAGTGATTCTCACCCTGAATAAACAGTGACTCTGTACAGTTACACAGTGAGTGATCCTCACCCTGAATAAACAGTGACTCTGTACAGTTACACAGTGAGTGATCACCACCCTGAATAAACAGTGACTCTGTACAGTTACACAGTGAGTGATCCTCACCCTGAATACACAGTGACTCTGTACAGTTACACAGTGAGTGATCCTCACCCTGAATAAACAGTGACTCTGTACAGTTACACAGTGAGTGATCCTCACCCTGAATAAACAGTGACTCTGTACAGTTACACAGTGAGTGATCCTCACCCTGAATAAACAGTGACTCTGTACAGTTACACAGCGAGTGATCCTCACCCTGAATAAACAGTGACTCTGTACAGTTACACAGTGAGTGACCCTCACCCTGAATAAACAGTGACTCTGTACAGTTACACAGTGAGTGATCACCACCCTGAATAAACAGTGACTCTGTACAGTTACACAGTGAGTGATCCTCACCCTGAATACACAGTGACTCTGTACAGTTACACAGTGAGTGATCCTCACCCTGAATAAACAGTGACTCTGTACAGTTACACAGTGAGTGATCCTCACCCTGAATAAACAGTGACTCTGTACAGTTACACAGCGAGTGACACTCACCCTGAATAAACAGTGACTCTGTACAGTTACACAGTGAGTGATCCTCACCCTGAATAAACAGTGACTCTGTGCAGTTATACAGCGAGTGATCCTCACCCGGAATAAACAGTGACTCTGTACAGTTACACAGTGAGTGATCCTCACCCTGAATAAACAGTGACTCTGTACAGTTACACAGCGAGTGATTCTCACCCTGAATAAACAGTGACTCTGTACAGTTACACAGTGAGTGACCCTCACCCTGAATAAACAGTGACTCTGTACAGTTACACAGTGAGTGATCACCACCCTGAATAAACAGTGACTCTGTACAGTTACACAGTGAGTGATCCTCACCCTGAATACACAGTGACTCTGTACAGTTACACAGTGAGTGATCCTCACCCTGAATAAACAGTGACTCTGTACAGTTACACAGTGAGTGATCCTCACCCTGAATAAACAGTGACTCTGTACAGTTACACAGCGAGTGACACTCACCCTGAATAAACAGTGACTCTGTACAGTTACACAGTGAGTGATCCTCACCCTGAATAAACAGTGACTCTGTGCAGTTATACAGCGAGTGATCCTCACCCTGAATAAACAGTGACTCTGTACAGTTACACAATGAGTGACCCTCACCCTGAATAAACAGTGACTCTGTACAGTTACACAGTGAGTGATCCTCACCCTGAATAAACAGTGACTCTGTACAGTTACACAGTGAGTGATCCTCACCCTGAATAAACAGTGACTCTGTACAGTTACACAGTGAGTGATCCTCACCCTGAATAAACAGTGACTCTGTACAGTTACACAGCGAGTGATTCTCACCCTGAATAAACAGTGACTCTGCACAGTTACACAGTGAGTGATCCTTACCCTGCTGAATAAACAGTGACTCTGTACAGTTACACAGTGAGTGACCCGCACCCTGAATAAACAGTGACTCTGTACAGTTACACAGTGAGTGATCCTCACCCTGAATAAACAGTGACTCTGTACAGTTACACAGCGAGTGATCCTCACCCTGAATAAACAGTGACTCTGTACAGTTACACAGCGAGTGACACTCACCCTGAATAAACAGTGACTCTGTACAGTTACACAGTGAGTGACCCTCACCCTGAATAAACAGTGACTCTGTACAGTTACACAGTGAGTGATTCTCACCCTGAATAAACAGTGACTCTGCAGTTACACAATGAGTGACCCTCATCCTGAATAAACAGTGACTCTGTACAGTTACACAGTGAGTGATCCTCACCCTGAATAAACAGTGACTCTGTACAGTTACACAGTGAGTGATCCTCACCCTGAATAAACAGTGACTCTGTACAGTTACACAGTGAGTGACCCTCACCCTGAATATAAAGTGACTCTGTACAGTTACACAGTGATTGACCCTCACCCTGAATATAAAGTGACTCTGTACAGTTACACAGTGAGTGATCCTCACCCTGAATAAACAGTGACTCTGTACAGTTACACAGTGAGTGATTCTCACCCTGAATAAACAGTGACTCTGTACAGTTACACAGTGAGTGATCCTCACCCTGAATAAACAGTGACTCTGTACAGTTACACAGCGAGTGACACTCACCCTGAATAAACAGTGACTCTGTACAGTTACACAGTGAGTGATCCTCACCCTGAATAAACAGTGACTCTGTACAGTTACACAGCGAGTGACACTCACCCTGAATAAACAGTGACTCTGTACAGTTACACAGTGAGTGATCCTCACCCTGAACAAACAGTGACTCTGTACAGTTACACAGTGAGTGATCCTCACCCTGAATAAACAGTGACTCTGTACAGTTACACAGTGAGTGACCCTCACCCTGAATATAAAGTGACTCTGTACAGTTACACAGTGAGTGACCCTCACCCTGAATATAAAGTGACTCTGTACAGTTACACAGTGAGTGACCCTCACCCTGAATAAACAGTGACTCTGTACAGTTACACAGTGAGTGATCCTCACCCTGAATAAACAGTGACTCTGTACAGTTACACAGTGAGTGATCCTCACCCTGAATAAACAGTGACTCTGTACAGTTACACAGTGAGTGACCCTCACCCTGAATATAAAGTGACTCTGTACAGTTACACAGTGAGTGACCCTCACCCTGAATAAACAGTGACTCTGTACAGTTACACAGTGAGTGACCCTCACCCTCACTAATCAGTGACTCTGTACAGTTACACAGTGAGTGATCCTCACCCTGAATAAACAGTGACTCTGTACAGTTACACAGTGAGTGACCCTCACCCTGAATAAACAGTGACTCTGTACAGTTACACAGTGAGTGATCCTCACCCTCACTAATCAGTGACTCTGTACAGTTACACAGTGAGTGATCCTCACCCTGAATAAACAGTGACTCTGTACAGTTACACAGTGAGTGACCCTCACCCTGAATATAAAGTGACTCTGTACAGTTACACAGTGAGTGACCCTCACCCTGAATAAACAGTGACTCTGTACAGTTACACAGTGAGTGACCCTCACCCTCACTAATCAGTGACTCTGTACAGTTACACAGTGAGTGATCCTCACCCTGAATAAACAGTGACTCTGTACAGTTACACAGTGAGTGACCCTCACCCTGAATAAACAGTGACTCTGTACAGTTACACAGTGAGTGATCCTCACCCTCACTAATCAGTGACTCTGTACAGTTACACAGTGAGTGATCCTCACCCTGAATAAACAGTGACTCTGTACAGTTACACAGTGAGTGATCCTCACCCTCACTAATCAGTGACTCTGTACAGTTACACAGTGAGTGACCCTCACCCTGAATATAAAGTGACTCTGTACAGTTACACAGTGAGTGACCCTCACCCTGAATATAAAGTGACTCTGTACAGTTACACAGTGAGTGACCCTCACCCTGAATAAACAGTGACTCTGTACAGTTACACAGTGAGTGACCCTCACCCTCACTAATCAGTGACTCTGTACAGTTACACAGTGAGTGATCCTCACCCTGAATAAACAGTGACTCTCTACAGTTACACAGTGAGTGACACTCACCCTGAATAAACAGTGACTCTGTACAGTTACACAGTGAGTGATCCTCACCCTGAATAAACAGTGATTCTGTCCAGTTACACAGTGAGTGATCCTCACCCTGAATAAACAGTGACTCTGTACAGTTACACAGTGAGTGACCCTCACCCTGAATAAACAGTGACTCTGTACAGTTACACAGTGAGTGACCCTCACCCTGAATAAACAGTGACTCTGTACAGTTACACAGTGAGTGATCCTCACCCTGAATAAACAGTGACTCTGTACAGTTACACAGTGAGTGACCCTCACCCTGAATAAACAGTGACTCTGTACAGTTACACAGTGAGTGATCCTCACCCTGAATAAACAGTGACTCTGTACAGTGAGACAGTGAGTGATCCTCACCCTGAATAAACAGCGACTCTGTACAGTTACACAGTGAGTGATCACCACCCTGAATAAACAGTGACTCTGTACAGTTACACAGTGAGTGACCCTCACCCTGAATAAACAGTGACTCTGTACAGTTACACAGTGAGTGATCCTCACCCTGAATAAACAGTGACTCTGTACAGTTACACAGTGAGTGACCCTCACCCTGAATAAACAGTGACTCTGTACAGTTACACAGTGAGTGACCCTCACCCTGAATAAACAGCGACTCTGTACAGTTACACAGTGAGTGATCCTTATCCTGCTGAATACTGCGTGCAGCTACTGCTGTCTCAGAAAGGGCAGATCGACCGGGGTACCCACCTCAAGAGAGATGCTGTGAGCAGAGAGGGCAGTCCCGTTCTGCGATGGGAGGGTTTCGTTCGGAGAGCTGGGTCCAGAGGGCACTCTGCTGCTGATGGGCGAGGGATCTGCATCAGAGATAGAGGGAGAGGGAGAGCAAAGGTTTAGTGAGGCCGGGACAGATACACGTGTGCACACACGCACGTACTCGCGCCAACACACGTCGCTGCGCGCGGGCGCACACACGCACTGACAGGCGGATGCGTGCGCGCACTCTCCCGCTCTCTCACCCCTCCCGCACGCACCCCAGCCTGGAGCCCTCACTCACCCCTGGTCTCCGGAGCTCTCTTCCGCAGGCTTGCCGGCGCGCTGTCCTTCCTGCGCAGCAGCGGGCTCCTCCGCTTCTCCGACGCCTTCTGCTTCAACTTGAGCCGCAGCTTGAGATTGGGCTCCGAGGCTGCAAGGGAAGATCCCGGAACAGGTCAGCCGCTGATTCCCCCTCGCGGCAGGCGCGTCGTCGCTGCGGGCCTGCAGTTCCCGAGGGAAGTGGGGACTGGGGGGCGGTGGGGAGGCCTGGGGTATCCGACAGCCACCTACGGCACAGGGCGAGGCCGTTCGGCCCATCCAGTGTTTGTCAGCCTTCTGCGGGGCGACCCAGTCAGTCCCGTTTCCCCCCCTCCGCTCCACCCACCCGGGTCCCTCTGCCCCTGCACGCTCTTTACAACTGCACCATTAAGTCTTCATCGCCTCTCCCCCTATCCCTTCTGCCACAACGCACCACCCTCCCACTCCTCTGCATTAAAACTCCATCCGCCACCTCTCTGCCCATACTGCCAGCCCATCCGCGCCCTGTTGCAGTCGTGCTGGCATCACCCTCTCCGTCTGCTGCCCCTCCGAGTTCAGTATCGTCGGCAAACTTTGAGATTCTGCTCTATATTCCAAGACCCTAGTCATTTATCTATAGCATTAATTAAAAGCAGTGGTCCCACCATTGACCCTCGGGGAAAAGAACACTGCCTACCCTCCCCCACAGTCCGTTGTCATGAAAGTACTTCCGTTTTTTGTTCAAAATATTTTTTGAGGATTCTTAGTCAAACCGAAGAAATGGTGGACCAGTGTTCCACCCCCCACCCGCCCCCCAAGAGGGTCATCGCCAACAACGCTGACTGGTTGTCATGTGGCTCATGTTAAAAACAGAACAGAAACCCCTGGTAACTGGAGGGAAGACGCGTGCAGAGAAGTGACAGGTCAGAAGGTGGACTTTCTGTTTCCGGCTTCGCTTTTGAATGGCTTTGGGGGTTGGGGACGAGCTGTTTCAAAGGGGTTGGAGTTTTAAAATATAAGACTGAGGGACAGAACCCCCGCC
>NC_090421.1:589641-591373 GCF_036365525.1 Heterodontus francisci
CTGTCGGAGGGTCAGTGCTGAGGGAGCGCCGCG
This sequence comes from Heterodontus francisci, assembly GCF_036365525.1. Lineage (NCBI taxonomy): Eukaryota > Metazoa > Chordata > Chondrichthyes > Heterodontiformes > Heterodontidae > Heterodontus > Heterodontus francisci. Next base: position 589,675 of record NC_090421.1, read on the forward strand.
CTGTCGGAGGGTCAGTGCTGAGGGAGCGCCGCGCTGTCGGAGGGTCAGTGCTGAGGGAGCCCCACGCTGTCGGAGGGTCAGTGCTGAGGGAGCGCCGCGCTGTCGGAGGGTCAGTGCTGAGGGAGCTCCGCGCTGTCGGAGGGTCAGTGCTGAGGGAGCGCCGCGCTGTCGGAGGTGCCATTTGCGGATGAGGCATTATCTCGACATCGAGGTGGTAGAGGTCACAGGTTTGGGCGGCGCTGCCTGAGTAGCCTTGGTGAGTTGCTGCAGTGCATCTTGTAGATGGTACACACTGCTGCCACTGTGCGTCGGTGGTGGAGGGAGTGAATGTTTGTGGATGGGGTGCCAATCAAGCGGGCTGCTTTGTCCTGGATGGTGTCGAGCTTCCTGAGTGTTGTTGGAGCCGCACCCATCCAGGAAAGCGGAGAGTATTCCATCACACTCCTGACTCGTCAGGTAAGAACCCAATTCAACAATTTTGCGGAGGATGATTATCGAAAGCTGTCGTCTCTTTGTCATCCCAGCTAGTCTCACTGACTATCTGCTGTATTCTCAAGAAAGGGGAAAGTATGTGTTTATAATTTCCGGACTGTCTGAATATGAAAGCCAGCAGACTGGCCTCTGGGGAGACAGACGGAGAGAAAGAGAGAGCGAGAGAGTCAACAAAAGGAACTTGGGGCGGAACAATATATGCTGCCTTTTTCTTGTTGGCTGTATTAAAATTGTGCTACACTGTCAGAGGATCAGTACTGAGGGAGTGCCGCACTGTGGGAGGGTCAGCGCTGAGGGAGCGCCGCACTGTCGGAGGGTGAGCGCTGAGGGAGCGCCACACTGTCAGAGGATCAGTACTGAGGGAGCTCCGCACTGTCGGAAGGTGAGCGCTGAGGGAGCGCCACGCTGTCGGAGGGTCAGCGCTGAGGAGCGCCGCACTGTCGGAGGGTCAGTACTGAGGGAGAGCCACACTGTCAGAGGATCAGTACTGAGGGAGCTCCGCACTGTCAGAGGATCAGTACTGAGGGAGCGCTGCACTGTGGGAGGGTCAGCGCTGAGGGAGCGCCGCACTGTCAGAGGGTGAGCGCTGAGGGAGCACCACGCTGTCGGAGGGTCAGCGCTGAGGGAGCTCCGCACTGTCGGAGGATCAGTACTGAGGGAGCGCCGCACTGTCGGAGGGTCAGCACTGAGGGAGTGCCACACTGTCGGAGGGTCAGCGCTGAGGGAGCTCTGCACTGTCGGAGGATCAGTACTGAGGGAGCGCCGCACTGTCGGAGGGTCAGCACTGAGGGAGTGCCACACTGTGGGAGGGTCAGTACTGAGGGAGCGCCGCACTGTCGGAGGGTCAGTACTGAGGGAGTGCCACACTGTCAGAGGGTCAGTACTGAGGGAGCGCCGCACTGTCGGAGGGTCAGTACTGAGGGAGCGCCGCGCTGTCGGAGGGTCAGCGCTGAGGGAGTGCCGCACTGTCGGAGGGTCAGTGCTGAGGGAGCGCCGCGCTGTCGGAGGGTCGGTGCTGAGGGAGTGCCACACTGTCAGAGGATCAGTACTGAGGGAGCGCCGCACTGTCGGAGGGTCAGCGCTGAGGGAGCGCCGCACTGTGGGAGGGTCAGCGCTGAGGGAGCGCCGCACTGTCGGAGGGTGAGGGCTGAGGGAGCGCCACGCTGTCGGAGGGTCAGTGCTGAGGGAGCGCCGCACTGTCGGAGGA
>NC_090421.1:591573-606573 GCF_036365525.1 Heterodontus francisci
TGATGATTTTTTCCCCCGGACCTGCCGATTCTCCCCCTTTACTTTGTTTGTGTTTGTCTTTCTGCCACAGCATTCTCAGTTTCTCGTTGTGGTCTATCTTCCGCTCCTGCTCCCAGCTCTGCTCGAGACTCCGCTGTAAAAACCAAAACAGGAACAGGGTCAGTCTCTCGGGAAAAGCATCGACACCAGTAACACAGGCTTGGGATGGAGCCTGAGAGTTGTCCAATTGTGTGTGTGAGAGAGAGAGAGAGTGTGAGTGAGTGTGTGTGCGAGTGTGTGTGCGAGTGTGCAAGTGTGCTTGTATGTGTGAATGTGTGTGTGTGTATGCGTGATATGGGGTGTGAGAGAGGGGTTAGAGGGATCTACCCAGATGCAGGAGTGTGAGAGAGGGGTTGGAGGAACCTCCGCAGATAGATGAGTGTGTGAGAGAGGGGGATAGAGAGACCTCTCCAGACACAGGAGTGTGAGAGAGAGAGAGAGAGGGGTTAGAGGGACCTCTGTAGATAGAGGACGGTGTGAGAGAGGGGGATAGAGGGACCTCCTCAGATAGGGGAGTGTGTGAGAGAGAGGGGGATAGAGGGGCCTCCCCAGATAGGGTAGGGGAGTGTGTGAGAGAGAGGGGGATAGAGGAGCCTCCCAGATAGGGGAGTGTGTGAGAGAGCGAGAGGGGGATAGAGGGGCCTCCCCAGATAGGGGAGTGTGTGAGAGAGAGGGGGTAGAGGGGCCTCCCCAGATGCAGGAGTGTGAGAGAGGGGTTGGAGGAAACCTCCGCAGATAGATGAGTGTGTGAGAGAGGGGGGATAGAGAGACCTCTCCAGACACAGGAGTGTGAGAGAGAGAGAGAGAGGGGTTAGAGGGACCTCTGTAGATAGAGGACGGTGTGAGAGAGGGGGATAGAGGGACCTCCTCAGATAGGGGAGTGTGTGAGAGAGAGGGGGATAGAGGGGCCTCCCCAGATAGGGGAGTGTGACAGAAAGTGGGGGATAGAGGAGCCTCCCCAGATAGGGGAGTGTGTGAGAGAGAGGGGGATAGAGGAGCCTCGCCAGATAGGGGAGTGTGTGAGAGAGAGGGGGTAGAGGGGCCTCCCCAGATACAGGAGTGAGGGAGAGAGAGGGGGATAGAGGGGCCTCTCCAGATACAGGAGTGTGAGGGAGAGAGAGGGGGATAGAGGAGCCTCCCCAGATAGGGGAGTGTGAGGGAGAGAGGGGGGATAGAGGAGCCTCCCCAGATACAGGAGTGTGAGAGAGAGAGAGAGAGAGAGAGGGGGTTAGAGGGGCCTCCCCAGATACAGGAGTGAGGGAGAGAGAGGGGGATAGAGGGGCCTCCCCAGATAGGGGAGTGTGAGGGAGAGAGGGGGATAGAGGGGCCTCCCCAGATACAGGAGTGTGAGAGAGAGCGAGAGGGGGTTAGAGGAGCCTCCTCAGATAGGGGAGTGTGTGAGAGCAAGAGGGGGACAGAGGGACCTCCCCATATACAGGAGTGTGAGGGAGAGAGGGGGATAGAAGGACCTCCCCAGATCGGGACGTGTGAGAGAGAGGGGGGGGGGAAGAGAGAGAGAGGGGATAGAGAGATCCCCCCGCCCCCACCAGAGACAGGAGTGTGAGAGAGAGAGGGGGTTAGAGGGGCCTCCCCAGATAGGGGAGTGTGAGGGAGAGAGGGGGATAGAGGGGCCTCTCCAGATACAGGAGTGTGAGGGAGAGAGAGGGGGATAGAAGGACCTCCCCAGATCGGGACGTGTGAGAGAGGGGGGGGGGGAAGAGAGAGAGAGGGGATAGAGAGATCCCCCCGCCCCCACCAGATACAGGAGTGTGAGAGAGAGAGAGGGGGGTAGAGGGATCTGACCAGGTACAGGTGTGCGAGAGAGGGGTTAGAGGGGCCTCCCCAGATACAGGAGTGTGAGAGAGAGAGAGAGAGAGAGAGAGAGGGGGTTAGAGGGGCCTCCCCAGATACAGGAGTGAGGGAGAGAGAGGGGGATAGAGGGGCCTCCCCAGATACAGGAGTGTGAGAGAGAGAGAGAGGGGGTTAGAGGGACCTCCGCAGATACGTTAGTGTGAGGAGACGGGGGCGGCGGGGCGGGGGGGTGGGTCGGTGTGAGAGGGACCTGATGAGACACAGGAAGGTGAGCGACATGGACCTGAGGACGGTGGGGGGGGGGGGGGCATGGCGAGCGCAGGACAGTAGTCAGACTGCGGGCTGCCTACCTTGATGCGTCTGTCCAGCTGTGCAGTGTTGAACTGCTCCTGGCAGTTTTGCAGCCGGTTGAGGAGAAGCTGTTGGTGCTGATGGTGACTGTGCTTCAGGCCGATTAGCCGGTGAGCCTGCTCCGGTGAGACAGCCTGCGAGGCTGTCTTGGAGTACCTCTGACCGATCCGCAGGTCCATGGCCGCGCTCTGGGTGGGCTGGTCGGCTGTGGGAGTCCTCGCATCAGCTGTAGACGAGGGGGAGGGGACGGAGAGATCGCAGAATCGTCAGAAAGGGGTCATCCCACCCATTGGCTCTGCGTTTCCGCACCCCCTCCCACTTCCAGTATTTATCCAATTCCCCCCCCCCCCTTTTGAAAGTTACTATTGAATCTGCTTCCACCTCCCTTTCAGGCAGCGCGTTCCAGATCACAACAACTCCCCGCGTTAAAAAATAAACATTCTCCTCCTCTCCCCCCCCCCCCCCCCAGCCCCACTCTGGTTCTTTTCCCGATGATCTTAAATCTGTGTCCCCTCTGGTTACCGACCCTCCCCGCCACTGGAAACAGTTTCTCCCTCTCTCTCTCTCTACTCTATCCAAAACCCCCTCCTGATTCTGAATGCCTCCATTAAATCTCCCCCTTAACCTTCTCTGCTCCGAGGAAGAACAATCCCCGCTTCTCCCAGTCCTCCCTCAGTCCCGACCCTCCAACAGTGCGGCGCTCCCTCAGTACTGACCCTCCGACAGCGCGGTGCTCCCTCAGTACTGACCCTCCGACAGCGCGGTGCTCCCTCAGTACTGACCCTCCGACAGCGCGGCGCTCCCTCAGTCCCGACATTATGACAGCGCGGCGCTCCCTCAGTCCCGACCCTCCGACAGCGCGGCGCTCCCTCGGCACTGACCCAACGAGAGCTTACAACCGCTCGGCCGGGCTGTTATTTTCAGATTGCACAGCGGGAGAGAGTGAGAAATGGAGGGAGAACGAAAACAACATTTACTGGCTCAGAAGGATTTCACAAGACGAGCTAAATAAAATCTTAACTGGAAGTGAGGCAATCGGTGTGCATTGTCGAGGAGGGCGGGGGATGGGGAGGGAGGATGATGGCGGGCGGAGTGTGTCGACAGGGCCAATGCGGATTGACCAGGGAGCTTGTGCCTGATTTTGGCTGTCGTCGGGGAGTCTGTTATCACTGTGTTGATAATTGTCCCAGAGGAAGGGGTGGGAAAACAAGAGAAGTCGAACTCCCAAGCTGCCGGAGACCCCACCTCACCGGCTCACCCAGCCCAATCCCCCAACTCCACCCTCAGTGACCGCCCCTCCCCGCCTGCAACCCATCCCCCTGTCATCAACCCCCACCCTGCCCTCTGTGCAGATGACAGTCAGACACACTGTGCACTGGGCAATTTAGATCTCTCTGTCTCTCCTTCACTCTGTCTCCCTCTCTCTCTCTCTGTCACTCTCTCCTTCAGTCAATCTCTTTCTCTCTCTGTCTCTCTCTGTCTCTCCTTCACTCAATCTCCCTCTCTCTGTCTCTCTGTCACTCTCTCCTTCAGTCAATCTCTTTCTCTCTCTCTGTCTCTCCTTCACTCTGTCTCCCTCTCTCTCTCTCTGTCACTCTCTCCTTCACTCAATCTCTTTCTCTCTGTCTCTCCTTCACTCAATCTCCCTCTCTCTGTCTCTGTCACTCGCTCCTTCAGTCAATCTCTTTCTCTCTCTCTGTCTCTCCTTCACTCAGTCTCCCTCTCTGTCTCTCCCTCTCTCTGTCTCTCTCTCACTGTCTCTGTCTCTCTCTCCTTCACTCAGTCTCTGTCTCTCTGTCTCTCCCTCTCTCTGTCTCTCCCTCTCTCTGTCTGTCCTCTCCCTCACTCAGTCTCCCTCTCCCTGTCTCTGTCACCCTCTCACTGTCTGTCTCTCTCCTTCACTCCGTCTCTCTCTCCGTCTCTCTCTCCTTCACTCAATCTCTCTCTCTGTCTCTCTCTCCTTCAATCAGTCTCTTTCTCGGTCTCTCTCTGTCTCTCCTTCACTTAGTTTCTCTCTCTCTGTCTCTCCTTCAGTCTCTCTATTTCTTTCTTTCGGACTTTGTCTCTCTCCGTCACTCAGTCTCCCTCTCTGTCACTCTCCCTCTCTGTCACTCTCCCTCTCTGTCACTCCATCCTTGTGTAACAGTGTTCACGATACCCTGATAAGATTTGGGGAGATTTGTTCAGGAAGAAACAGTCCTCAGGAAAGGCTTTGAGAGAACATGGGGGAAAAACGAGGGAGATGCCCGCGGGTCACGTCCCTCGCGTCCCCCCACTCCCCGCCACAGTGAGGTACAGACGGCACAGGAACACAGGGACAGGAGGCGGCCATTCAGCCCCCTCCTCGAGTCTGATCCCCGCCCCCCCCCCGTTCAATCAGATCGTGGACGTTCTGCGTCTTAACCCCATCTCCGCGCCTTGCGTCCGTGACCCTCAATACCCCTTACCCCACAAAAATCAATCCATGTCAGGTTATCCCACTGAACGCAACCATCCCATCTGGGCATGAAGTAATGAGGGCACCAGTGGCTGAGATCCTGAGAACAGAGAGCTGTCCCACGGCCATTCGGCCCATCGACCGCTGAGAGTCGGCAAGGTTAAGGGGGGAGATTTAATCGAGGCTTTCGGAATCAGGAGGGGGGTTTTGATAGAGTAGAGAGAGAGAGAGAGAAACTGTTTCTGGTGTCGGGAGGGTCGGTAACCAGAGGGGACACAGATTTAAGATAATCGGTAAAGGAACCGGGGGGAAGAGGAGGAGAATGTTTATTTTAACGCGGGGAGTTGTTGTGATCTGGAACGCGCTGCCTGAAAGGACGGTGGAAGCAGATTCAATAGTAACTTTCAAAAGGGGGGGAATTGGATAAATACTGGAAGGGGGAGAATTTGCAGGGATGTGGGGGGTGGGGGGGGGGGAAGAGCAAGAGGGGGGAGGGGGTACTAATTGATTAGTAAGTTTGCGGACGACACAAAGGTTGGTGGAGTTGCGGACAGTGATGAGGATTGTCAGAGGATACAGCAGGATATCGATCGGTTGGAGACTTGGGCGGAGAAATGGCAGATGGAGTTTAATCCGGATAAATGTGAGGTAATGCATTTTGGAAGGTCTAATGCAGGTGGGAAGTATACAGTAAATGGCAGAACCCTTAGGAGTATTGACAGGCAGAGAGATCTGGGCGTACAGGTCCACAGGTCACTGAAAGTGGCAACGCAGGTGGATAAGGTAGTCAAGAAGGCATACGGCATGCTTCCCTTCATCGGTCGGGACATAGAGTATAAAAATTGGCAAGTCATGCTGCAGCTGTACAGAACCTTAGTTAGGCCACACTTAGAATATTGCGTGCAATTCTGGTCGCCACACTACCAGAAGGACGTGGAGGCTTTGGAGAGGGTACAGAGGAGGTTTACCAGGATGTTGCCTGGTCTGGAGGGCATTAGCTATGAGGAGAGGTTGGAAAAACTCGGATTGTTTTCACTGGAACGACGGAGGTGGAGGGGCGACATGATAGAGGTTTACAAAGTTATGAGCGGCATGGACAGAGTGGATAGTCAGAAGCTTTTTCCCCAGGGTGGAAGAGTCAGTTACTAGGGGACATAGGTTTAAGGTGCGAGGGGCAAAGTTTAGAGGGGATGTACGAGGCAAGTTCTTTACACAGAGGGTGGTGAGTGCCTGGAGGGACAGTGTAGAGGGAGCTTTACTCTGTATCTAAACCCCCCGTACTGTACCTGTCCTGGGAGTGTTTGATGGGGGACAGTGTAGAGGGAGCTTTACTCTGTGTCTAACCCCCCGTACTGTACCTGTCCTGGGAGTGTTTGATGGGGACAGTGTAGAGGGAGCTTTACTCTGTATCTAACCCCCCCCCCGTGCTGTACCTGCCCCTGGGGACTGATTCAGCGTACTGTGTAAATTCAGAGAAGTGACTGTGAGCACTCTGTCAGATGTGGGTGATGAGAGCACTGGGGTAAGAACTGGGACAGGAAGTGTTAGGTTCCTTTAGCTACTTAAGGTCGTCATGACAGCAGTTTGAGAAACCGGCTTATCCTGTTAGTGTGGTTTGAGGCAGGTTGCCGTGTCAATGAGATTAGTTTAGATGTCGCTTGTGAAATCGAGACCTGTGGTCCCCTCGTGCTCTAAATATACTCACAAGCACAAGGGAAGTGAAAACCTGAGTCCAATTAAACCAACATGTTATTTAATTCCTGAGCAACGGGGCTCCAAAATCACACAGAGACTCACTCACACACTCACATACAAACTCACACACATACACACTCACACGGGCACACACACACACAGCCTTACGTAACTCTAAGAGAACCCCCCCGCACCCCCCCCCCCCTCACCCCCTTTGTCTACGCAGAGGGCCTCGGGGGGAGGAGGAGGAGTGAGTCTCGGCCCGACCGGGTTGAGCTGCGCCGCGGCTCCCACAGCCTCCCGAGCGGGACTGCGCCGTCAGCCCCGCGGCGGAGAGGCGGGGAAACGGGGCGGAGGGCTCCCGCCGAGGATTCGAGGAGCCGGGCCTCTCCCCCCCGCCCCACCGAGCAGAGCCGGGGAACGCTGGCCTGCACAACCCCAATCCCAAATCCCACCAACCCCCCCCCACCCCCCACCTCGAGCCCCAACACCCTCGTCCTCTTTTGGATGAGACGATGATGCGGATGAGAAAGATCCCACGGACGCTATTTGGAAGAAGAGCTGGCGGGAGGGGGGGTGGTGGGGGGGGCGCGGGGGGAGTTCTCCCCGGTGTCCTGAGGCCAATATTTATCCCTCAACCAACATCGCAACGTTTATCTCATCGCTGTTTGCGGGATCTTGCTGTGCGCAAATTGCCTGAGGCGCTTTGAGGGGGGGTGGGGGGGAAGCCCTCAGGTGGGGAAATGCAAATGTTTCGATTGCCTTTCTCCGCCTCCTCCTGTCTCGCCCCTGAGGGTTGAGCCCCGTCCCCCCACTCCAGAGACTCGAGGCCCTTAATCCAGGCCAACACTCCCAGTGCCAGTACCGAGGGAGCGTCGCACTGTCGGAGGGTCAGTACTGAGGGAGCGCCGCACTATCGGAGGGTCAGTGCTGACGGAGTGCCGCACTGTCGGAGGGTCAGTGCTGAGGGAGTGCCGCACTGTCGGAGGGTCAGTACTGAGGGAGTGCCGCACTGTCGAAGGGTCAGTGCTGAGGGAGCGCCGCACTGTCGGAGGGTCAGTGCTGAGGGAGTGCCGCACTGTCGGAGGGTCAGTGCTGAGGGAGCACCGCACTGTCGGAGGGTCAGTACTGAGGGAGCGCCGCACTGTCGGAGGGTCAGTGCTGAGGGAGTGCCGCACTGTCGGAGGGTCAGTGCTGAGGGAGTGCCGCACTGTCGGAGGGTCAGTGCTGAGGGAGTGCCGCACTGTCGAAGGGTCAGTGCTGAGGGAGCGCCGCACTGTCGGAGGGTCAGTACTGAGGGAGCGCCGCACTATCAGAGGGTCAGTACTGAGGGAGCGCCGCACTGTCAGAGGGTCAGTCCTGAGGGAGCGCCGCACTGTCGGAGGGTCAGTACTGAGGGAGCGCCGCACTATCAGAGGGTCAGTACTGAGGGAGCGCCGCACTGTCGGAGGGTCAGTGCTGAGGGAGTGCCGCACTGTCGGAGGGTCAGTACTGAGGGAGTGCCGCACTGTCGGAGGGTCAGTACTGAGAGAGTGCCGCACTGTCGGAGGGTCAGTGCTGAGGGAGCGCCGCACTGTCGGAGGGTCAGTACTGAGGGAGCGCCGCACTGTCGGAGGGTCAGTGCTGAGGGAGTGCCGCACTGTCGGAGGGTCAGTGCTGAGGGAGTGCCGCACTGTCGGAGGGTCAGTGCTGAGGGAGTGCCGCACTGTCGGAGGGTCAGTACTGAGGGAGTGCCGCACTGTCGGAGGGTCAGTACTGAGGGAGTGCCGCACTGTCAGAGGGTCAGTACTGAGGGAGCGCCACACTGTCGGAGGGTCAGTGCTGAGGGAGTGCCGCACTGTCGGAGGGTCAGTACTGAGGGAGCGCCGCACTGTCGGAGGGTCAGTACTGAGGGAGTGCCGCACTGTCGGAGGGTCAGTACTGAGGGAGCGCCGCACTGTCGGAGGGTCAGTACTGAGGGAGTGCCGCACTGTCGAAGGGTCAGTGCTGAGGGAGCGCCGCGCTGTCGGAGGGTCAGTACTGAGGGAGTGCCGCACTGTCGGAGGGTCAGTACTGAGGGAGCGCCGCACTGTCGGAGGGTCAGTGCTGAGGGAGTGCCGCACTGTCGGAGGGTCAGTGCTGAGGGAGTGCCGCACTGTCGGAGGGTCAGTGCTGAGGGAGTGCCGCACTGTCGGAGGGTCAGTACTGAGGGAGTGCCGCACTGTCGGAGGGTCAGTACTGAGGGAGTGCCGCACTGTCAGAGGGTCAGTACTGAGGGAGCGCCACACTGTCGGAGGGTCAGTGCTGAGGGAGTGCCGCACTGTCGGAGGGTCAGTACTGAGGGAGCGCCGCACTGTCGGAGGGTCAGTACTGAGGGAGTGCCGCACTGTCGGAGGGTCAGTACTGAGGGAGCGCCGCACTGTCGGAGGGTCAGTACTGAGGGAGTGCCGCACTGTCGAAGGGTCAGTGCTGAGGGAGCGCCGCGCTGTCGGAGGGTCAGTACTGAGGGAGTGCCGCACTGTCGAAGGGTCAGTGCTGAGGGAGCGCCGCACTGTCGGAGGGTCAGTACTGAGGGAGCGCCGCACTATCAGAGGGTCAGTGCTGAGGGAGTGCCGCGCTGTCGGAGGGTCAGTGCTGAGAGAGCGCCGCACTGTCGGAGGGTCAGTGCTGAGGGAGTGCCGCACTGTCGGAGGGTCAGTGCTGAGGGAGTGCCGCACTGTCGGAGGTTCAGTGCTGAGGGAGTGCCGCACTGTCGGAGGGTCAGTGCTGAGGGAGTGCTGCACTGTCAGAGGGTCAGTACTGAGGGAGCGCCGCACTGTCGGAGGGTCAGTACTGAGGGAGCGCCGCACTGTCGGAGGGTCAGTGCTGAGGGAGCGCCGCACTGTCGGAGGGTCAGTACTGAGGGAGCGCCGCACTGTCGGAGGGTCAGTGCTGAGGGAGCGCCGCACTGTCGGAGGGTCAGTACTGAGGGAGCGCCGCACTGTCGGAGGGTCAGTGCTGAGGGAGTGCCGCACTGTCGGAGGGTCAGTGCTGAGGGAGTGCCGCACTGTCGGAGGGTCAGTGCTGAGGGAGTGCCGCACTGTCGGAGGGTCAGTGCTGAGGGAGTGCCACACTGTCGGAGGGTCAGTGCTGAGGGAGTGCCACACTGTCGGAGGGTCAGTACTGAGGGAGTGCCGCACTGTCGGAGGGTCAGTACTGAGGGAGTGCCGCACTGTCAGAGGGTCAGTACTGAGGGAGCGCCACACTGTCGGAGGGTCAGTGCTGAGGGAGTGCCGCACTGTCGGAGGGTCAGTGCTGAGGGAGTGCCGCACTGTCGGAGGGTCAGTACTGAGGGAGTGCCGCACTGTCGGAGGGTCAGTACTGAGGGAGTGCCGCACTGTCGGAGGGTCAGTGCTGAGGGAGCGCCGCGCTGTCGGAGGGTCAGTACTGAGGGAGTGCCGCACTGTCGAAGGGTCAGTGCTGAGGGAGCGCCGCACTGTTGGAGGGTCAGTACTGAGGGAGCGCCGCACTGTCGGAGGGTCAGTACTGAGGGAGTGCCGCACTGTCGGAGGGTCAGTACTGAGGGAGTGCCGCACTGTCGAAGGGTCAGTACTGAGGGAGTGCCGCACTGTCGGAGGGACAGTCTTTCGGATGAGACGTTAAACTGAGGCCCCCGTCTGCCCTCTCGGGTGAGTGTAAAAGATCACCCGGCCGCTATTTGGAAGGGGGAGGATTGTCCAATATTTACGGTAGTTGAGCGGCCCGTCCTAAAAGTCCCCGTGTCGCTCACCCCCCTTCCCCTCCCCCACCTTCTAACATCAATTGAAGAATGAGTTGCTGCATTTTTGTAGGAATTGTGGAAATCCCCCGTGATGCGGGCAGGGCCAGGGGACTATCATCTGTCTGCTTTGAGTTCCCGTTTGGCGTTCCCTGTGATCTTGTGATGACCGTCCGACCCCCCTCGTCCTTCAGCATCGCTCGGCCTGCTAATTCCACCTCCCGAACCACACCGGTCTCTGGACCCCCTGCGGGGCCCCATCCCAACCGTGCTGAAACCCTCATGGGAGGGTCTTGGGGGCTGGAGGAGGTTACAGAGATAGGGAGGGTTTTGGGGGCTGGAGGAGGCTGCAGAGATAGGGAGGGTTGTAGGGGCTTGAGGAGGTTACAGAGATAGGGAGGGTTGCAGGGGCTGGAGGAGGTTACAGAGATAGGGAGGGTCTGGAGGAGGTTACAGAGATAGGGAGGGTTATAGGGGCTGGAGGAGGTTACAGAGATAGGGAGCGTTGTAGGGGTTGGAGGAGATTACAGAGATAGGGAGGGTCTGGAGGGGCTGGAAGAGGTTACAGATAGGGAGGGTCTGGAGGGGCTGGAGGAGGTTACAGAGATAGGGAGGGTTGCAGGGGCTGGAGGAGGTTACAGAGATAGGGAGGGTTATAGGGGCTGGAGAAGGTTACAGAGATAGGGAGGGTTTTGGGGGCTGGAGGAGGCTACAGAGATAGGGAGGGTCGTAGGGGCTGGAGGAGGCTACAGAGATAGGGAGGGTTGTAGGGGCTGGAGGAGGTTACAGAGATAGGGAGGGTCTGGAGGAGGTTACAGAGATAGGGAGGGTTATAGGGGCTGGAGGAGGTTACAGAGATAGGGAGCGTTGTAGGGGTTGGAGGAGATTACAGAGATAGGGAGGGTCTGGAGGGGCTGGAAGAGGTTACAGATAGGGAGGGTCTGGAGGGGCTGGAGGAGGTTACAGAGATAGGGAGGGTTGCAGGGGCTGGAGGAGGTTACAGAGATAGGGAGGGTTATAGGGGCTGGAGAAGGTTACAGAGATAGGGAGGGTTTTGGGGGCTGGAGGAGGCTACAGAGATAGGGAGGGTCGTAGGGGCTGGAGGAGGCTACAGAGATAGGGAGGGTTGTAGGGGCTGGAGGAGGTTACAGAGATAGGGAGGGTCTGGAGGAGGTTACAGAGATAGGGAGGGTTATAGGGGCTGGAGGAGGTTACAGAGATAGGGAGCGTTGTAGGGGTTGGAGGAGATTACAGAGATAGGGAGGGTCTGGAGGGGCTGGAAGAGGTTACAGATAGGGAGGGTCTGGAGGGGCTGGAGGAGGTTACAGAGATAGGGAGGGTTGCAGGGGCTGGAGGAGGTTACAGAGATAGGGAGGGTTGTAGGGGCTGGAGGTGGTTACAGAGATAGGGAGGGTTGTAGGGGCTGGAGGAAGTTACAGAGATAGGGAGGAGTGTAGGGGCTGGAGGTGGTTACAGAGATAGGGAGGGTTGTAGGGGCTGGAGGAAGTTACAGAGATAGGGAGGAGTGTAGGGGCTGGAGGGGGTTACAGAGATAGGGAGGGTCTGGAGGGGCTGGAGGAGGTTACAGAGATAGGGAGGGGTGTAGGGGCTGGAGGTGGTTACAGAGATAGGGAGGGTTGTAGGGGCTGGAGGAGGTTACAGAGATAGGGAGGGGTGTAGGGGCTGGAGTGGGTTACAGATAGGGAGGGTTGTAGGGGTTCGAGGAGGTTACAGAGATAGGGAGGGGTGTAGGGGCTGGAGGAGGTTACAGAGATAGGGAGGGTTGTAGGGGCTGGAGGAGGTTACAGAGATAGGGAGGGTTGTAGGGGCTGGAGGAGGTTACAGAGATAGGGAGGGGTGTAGGGACTGGAGGAGGTTACAGAGATAGGGAGGGGTGTAGGGGCTGGAGGAGTTTACAGAGATCGGGAGGGTTGTAGGGGCTGGAGGAGGTTACAGAGATAGGGAGGGGTGTAGGGGCTGGAGGAGGTTACAGAGATAGGGAGGAGTGTCGGGACTGGAGGAGGTTACAGAGATCGGGAGGGTTGTAGGGGCTGGAGGAGGTTACAGAGATAGGGAGGGTTGTAGGGGCTGGAGGAGGTTACAGAGATAGGGAGGGGTGTAGGGGCTGGAGGAGGTTACAGAGATAGGGAGGGTTGTAGGGGTTCGAGGAGGTTACAGAGATAGGGAGGGTTGTAGGGGCTGGAGGGGGTTACAGAGATAGGGAGGGGTGTAGGGGCTGGAGGAGGTTACAGAGATAGGGAGGGTTGTCGGGGCTGGAGGAGGTTACAGAGATAGGGAGGGGTGTAGGGGCTGGAGGAGGTTACAGAGATAGGGAGGGTTGTAGGGGCTGGAGGAGGTTACAGAGATAGGGAGGGTTGTAGGGGCTGGAGGAGGTTACAGAGATAGGGAGGGTTGTAGGGGTTCGAGGAGGTTACAGAGATAGGGAGGGGGCACGAGGAGGGATTTAAACAGGAGAATGAGAGTTTCAAACTCGAGGTGCAGTCGGACTGGGAGCCAGTGTGGGTCAGCGAGCACGGGGTTGGAGGAGTGGGGGGTCAGAACTGGTGTCCTCGGAGATTTTTGGTATGCACAGAGTGGGGGGAGCGCTGAGTCTGACCGGCTGCTGGACGTTCTGTGACTCCAGCTCTCTCATTTCTGCATCCCAAAATAAGAATTACGTCAGCAGATGTGTATAAAAGGAAGTTCCTCAGTTTCCCCGGAGTTCTGACTCACTCCAAACTCACCCTCTCACTCTCTGAAGCAGCCTCAGTACTTCCTCCGACACTGCGGCGCTCCCTCAGCACTGACCCTCCGACAGTGCGGCGCTCCCTCAGCACTGACCCTCCAACAGTGCGGCACTCCCTCAGTACTGATCCTCCGACAGCGCGGCGCTCCCTCAGCACTGACCCTCCGACACTGTGGTGCTCCCTCAGTACTGACCCTCCGACAGCGCGGCGCTCCCTCAGCACTGACCCTCCAACACTGCGGTGCTCCCTCAGCACTGACCCTCCGACACTGCGACGCTCCCTCAGCACTGACCCTCCGACAGCGCGGCGCTCCCTCAGCACTGACCCTCCGACACTCCCTCAGCACTGACCCTCCAACACTGCGGTGCTCCCTCAGTACTGACCCTCCGACAGCGCGGCGCTCCCTCGGCACTGACCCTCCGACAGCTCGGATGTCTATCAGTGCCTGTGTGTGTCTACCTTTTTTCACTTGTTCATGGGACTCGCTGGCAAGACCAGCATTTGTTGCCCATCCCTAATTGCCCCTTAACAACGGAGTGTTCTCGCTGGGCCATTTCAGAGGGCATGTGAGAGTTAACCACATCGCTGTGGGTCAGGAGTCACGAGTCGACTGGAGTCACGTGTCGGCCAGACCAGGTACGGACAGCAGATTTCCTTCTCTGAAGGACATTAGTGAACCGCACGGGGTTTTGACAACAATCGACAATGGTTCTGTCATTACACCAAGCTTTTTAATTCCAGATTTATTAATTGAATTCAAATTTCACCATCTGCCTGTGGTGAGGATTCGAACCCATGTCCTGACGGCATTAACCTGGGGCCTGGATTCCTAGACCAGTTTCATTCCCACTCCGCAACTGCATCCCCTGTATGTACGTGTGTGTCCCTATGTGTGTGTCTGCGGGCGTCGGGGTGACAGATTGTGTGTGTCTGCGTGTGTGTATGTGTGTGTGTGCGCCTGTCTCGGTCTGTGTGTGTGTGTGTGTGTGTGTGTGTGTGTCTCTCTGTGAGTGTTTGGGTGTGCGTCTGTCTGTCTGGGTGTCTCTGTGAGCGTCTGAATGTGTGTCTGTCTGTGTCTGTATGTCCCTCCATGTTTGTCTAGGTGTGTGTCTGTCTGGGTCTGTGTGTTTGTGTGTGTGTGTGTCTGTGTGTCTGCCTGTCTGTGAGTGTCTGTGTGTGTGTCTGTCACTCTGTGTGCGTCTGGGTGTGTGTGTCTGTCTGTGTCTGTGTGTCTCTCCATGTTTGTCTAGGTGTGTGTCTATCTGGGTCTGTGTGTCTGCCTGTCTGTGAGTGTCTGTGTGTGTGTGTGTGTGTGTCTGTCACTCCGTGTGCCTCTGGGTGTCTGTCTGTCTGGGTCCTGGGCGGGGCGGTCTGCCCCTCTGACCTCACACGGAAGCCCCCGCGGAACCCTCCTCCCCGCCTCACGCACGGAGGGACACCTCCCTCAAACCACCCGGCCTCGCCCACCCCCACCCCCACCCCAGGTTTCTCGACCGCTTCCGACTCCTCCCCCACAGACCCATCCCGACCAGACTTGAGGCAGGGGGTGGGTGAAGGGGATGGGAAGAGGCCCCGAGGGCGCACAGATGGTCGGAAGGTCACGTTCCCTCCCCGACGCCCTGGTCCACTCCTCCCCCTCCCCTCGGCACCTTCCCACGCAATCGCTAAAGTCAAGCTTTGCGTTTCACCACAAGACAGATGTGTTCCTCAATCTCTCTCTGCCCTATCAAACACCTTCCCCTTTGATCTCTCCGCCACCCCTCTCTCCCCTTCACTTGCTCGAAACCCGATTCATTTCGAACCTTTGCCCCGTTCTGAGGAAGGGTCACAGACCCGAAACGTTAACTCTGCTTCTCCCTCCACACACCAGCTGAGCATTTCCAGCACTTGCTGTTTTTATTTCACATTTCTGCCACCCGCAGTGTTTTGCTTTTATTAATTTACACAAACTGGGGTTGTGACGCCCTGGGATTTAGAGGTTTAGTGGGCATTTCGATCCCACTTTAAATCTCCGAGGCGGAACAGACGGGGCGGATAGAGAGAGAAATTTTTTCTGCTGGTTGGAGAGTGTCGGACGGGGGGCGGGGGGTGGGGGCAGAGTCTAAAGATTAGAGCCAGACCTCTCAGGAGTGAAATTAGGAAACACTTCGATACGCAGAGGGGCCGAATAGCCTCCTCCTGTT
>NC_090421.1:611573-641573 GCF_036365525.1 Heterodontus francisci
AACACACCCTAAATAAATCCCCACAAATAACACACCCTAAATAAAACCTCACATATCACACAACCTAAATAAATCCTCACAAATAACACACCCTAAATAAATCGGCACAAATAACACACCCTAAATAAACCCCACAAATAACACACTCTAAATAAAACCTCACAAATAACACACCCTAAATAAAACCTCTCAAATAACACACCCTAAATAAATCCCCACAAATAACACACCATAAATAAACCCCACAAATAACACACCCTAAATAAATCCCCACAAATAACACACCCTAAATAAAACCCACACAAATAACACACCATAAATAAATCCCCACAAATAACACACCCTAAATAAATCCCCACAAATAACACACCCTAAATAAATCCCCACAAATAACACACCCTAAATAAATCCCCACAAATAACACACCCATAATAAATCCACACAAATAACACACCCTAAATAAATCCCCACAAATAACACACCCTAAATAAACCCCACAAATAACACACCCTAAATAAATCCACACAAATAACACACCCTAAATAAATCCCCACAAATAACACACTCTAAATAAATCCCCACAAATAACACACCCTAAATAAATCCCCACAAATAACACACTCTAAATAAATCCCCACAAATAACACATCCTAAATAAATCCCCACAAATAACACACCCTAAATAAACCCCACAAATAACACACCCTAAATAAATCCACACAAATAACACACCCTAAATAAATCCCCACAAATAACACACTCTAAATAAATCCCCACAAATAACACATCCTAAATAAATCCACACAAATAACACACCCTAAATAAATCCCCACAAATAACACACCCTAAATAAATCCCCACAAATAACACACCCTAAATAAATCCCCACAAATAACACACCCTCAATAAATCCACACAAATAACACACCCTCAATAAATCCCCACAAATAACACACCCTAAATAAATCCCCACAAATAACACACCCTCAATAAATCCACACAAATAACACACCCTAAATAAATCCCCACAAATAACACACCCTAAATAAATCCACACAAATAACACACCCTCAATAAATCCACACAAATAACACACCCTAAATAAATCCACACAAATAACACACCCTAAATAAATCCCCACAAATAACACACCCTAAATAAATCCCCACAAATAACACACCCTAAATAAATCCACACAAATAACACACTCTAAATAAATCCCCACAAATAACACACCCATAATAAATCCACACAAATAACACACCCTAAATAAATCCCCACAAATAACACACCCATAATAAATCCACACAAATAACACACCCTAAATAAATCCCCACAAATAACACACTCTAAATAAATCCCCACAAATAACACACCCTAAATAAATCCCCACAAATAACACACCCTAAATAAATCCCCACAAATAACACACCCTAAATAAATCCCCACAAATAACACATCCTAAATAAATCCACACAAATAACACACCCTAAATAAATCCACACAAATAACACACCCTAAATAAATCCCCACAAATAACACACCCTAAATAAATCCCCACAAATAACACATCCTAAATAAATCCACACAAATAACACACCCTAAATAAATCCACACAAATAACAC
Source organism: Heterodontus francisci (assembly GCF_036365525.1). NCBI lineage: Eukaryota > Metazoa > Chordata > Chondrichthyes > Heterodontiformes > Heterodontidae > Heterodontus > Heterodontus francisci. The sequence goes on from NC_090421.1 coordinate 613,200, forward strand.
ACCCTAAATAAATCCCCACAAATAACACACCCTCAATAAATCCACACAAATAACACACCCTAAATAAATCCCCACAAATAACACACCCTAAATAAATCCCCACAAATAACACACCCTAAATAAATCCCCACAAATAACACACCCTCAATAAATCCACACAAATAACACACCCTCAATAAATCCCCACAAATAACACACCCTAAATAAATCCCCACAAATAACACACCCTCAATAAATCCACACAAATAACACACCCTAAATAAATCCCCACAAATAACACACCCATAATAAATCCACACAAATAACACACCCTAAATAAATCCACACAAATAACACACCCTAAATAAATCCCCACAAATAACACACCCTAAATAAATCCCCACAAATAACACACCCTAAATAAATCCCCACAAATAACACACCCATAATAAATCCACACAAATAACACACCCTAAATAAATCCCCACAAATAACACACCCATAATAAATCCACACAAATAACACACCCTAAATAAATCCCCACAAATAACACACCCTCAATAAATCCCCACAAATAACACACCCTAAATAAATCCCCACAAATAACACACCCTCAATAAATCCACACAAATAACACACCCTAAATAAATCCCCACAAATAACACACCCTAAATAAATCCTCACAAATAACACACCCATAATAAATCCACACAAATAACACACCCTAAATAAAACCCACACAAATAACACACCCTAAATAAATCCACACAAATAACACACCCTAAATAAATCCCCACAAATAACACACCCTAAATAAATCCACACAAATAACACACCCTAAATAAAACCCCACAAATAACACACCCTAAATAAATCCACACAAATAACACACCCTAAATAAATCCCCACAAATAACACACCCTCAATAAATCCACACAAATAACACACCCTAAATAAATCCCCACAAATAACACACCCTAAATAAATCCCCACAAATAACACACCCATAATAAATCCACACAAATAACACACCCTAAATAAAACCCACACAAATAACACACCCGAAATAAATCCCCACAAATAACACACCCTAAATAAACCCCACAAATAACACACCCTAAATAAACCCCACAAATAACACACCCTAAATAAATCCCCACAAATAACACACCCGAAATAAACCCCACAAATAACACACCCTAAATAAATCCCCACAAATAACACACCCTAAATAAATCCCCACAAATAACACACCCTAAATAAATCCCCACAAATAACACAGTCTAAATAAATCCCCACAAATAACACACCCTAAATAAATCCCCACAAATAACAAACCCTAAATAAATCCCCACAAATAACACACCCTAAATAAATTCCCACAAATAACACACCCTAAATAAATCCCCACAAATAACACACCCTAAATAAATCCCCACAAATAACACAGTCTAAATAAATCCCCACAAATAACACACCCTAAATAAATCCCCACAAATAACACATCCCTCAATAAATCCCCACAAATAACACACCCGAAATAAATCCCCACAAATAACACACCCGAAATAAATCCCCACAAATAACACACCCTAAATAAATCCCCACAAATAACACACCCTCAATAAATCCCCACAAATAACACACCCTAAATAAACCCCCACAAATAACACACCCTAAATAAATCCACACAAATAACACACCCTAAATAAATCCCCACAAATAACACACTCTAAATAAATCCCCACAAATAACACACCCTAAATAAATCCCCACAAATAACACACCCTCAATAAATCCCCACAAATAACACACCCTAAATAAATCCCCACAAATAACACACCCTAAATAAACCCCACAAATAACACACCCTCAATAAATCCCCACAAATAACACACCCTAAATAAATCCCCACAAATAACACACCCTAAATAAATCCCCACAAATAACACACCCTAAATAAACCCCACAAATAACACACCCTAAATAAACCCCACAAATAACACACCCTAAATAAACCCCACAAATAACACACCCTAAATAAACCCCACAAATAACACACCCTAAATAAATCCCCACAAATAACACACCCTAAATAAAACCTCACAAATAACACACCCTAAATAAAACCTCACAAATAACACACCCTAAATAAATCCACACAAATAACACACCCTAAATAAAACCTCACAAATAACACACCCTAAATAAAACCTCACAAATAACACACCCTCAATAAATCCCCACAAATAACACACCCTAAATAAATCCCCACAAATAACACACCCTAAATAAAACCTCACAAATAACACACCCTAAATAAATCCACACAAATAACACACCCTAAATAAATCCCCACAAATAACACACCCTAAATAAATCCCCACAAATAACACACCCTAAATAAAACCTCACAAATAACACACCCTAAATAAATCCACACAAATAACACACCCTAAATAAATCCCCACAAATAACACACTCTAAATAAATCCCCACAAATAAAACACCCTAAATAAATCCACACAAATAACACACTCTAAATAAATCCCCACAAATAACACACCCTAAATAAATCCCCACAAATAACACACCCTAAATAAATCCCCACAAATAACACACCCTAAATAAATCCACACAAATAACACACCCTAAATAAATCCCCACAAATAACACACCCTAAATAAATCCCCACAAATAACACACCCTAAATAAATCCACACAAATAACACACCCTAAATAAATCCACACAAATAACACACCCTAAATAAATCCACACAAATAACACACCCTAAATAAATCCCCACAAATAACACATCCTAAATAAAACACCACAAATAACACACCCTAAATAAATCCACACAAATAACACACCCTAAATAAATCCCCACAAATAACACACCCTCAATAAATCCCCACAAATAACACACCCTAAATAAATCCACACAAATAACACACCCTAAATAAATCCCCACAAATAACACACCCTAAATAAAACCCCACAAATAACACACCCTAAATAAATCCACACAAATAACACACCCTAAATAAATCCCCACAAATAACACACCCTCAATAAATCCCCACAAATAACACACCCTAAATAAATCCACACAAATAACACACCCTAAATAAATCCACACAAATAACACACCCTAAATAAATCCCCACAAATAACACACCCTAAATAAATCCCCACAAATAACACACCCTAAATAAATCCACACAAATAACAAACCCTAAATAAATCCACACAAATAACACACCCTAAATAAAACCTCACAAATAACACACCCTAAATAAACCCCACAAATAACACACCCTAAATAAATCCCCACAAATAACACACCCTCAATAAATCCCCACAAATAACACACCCTAAATAAATCCCCACAAATAACACACCCTGAATAAAACCACAGAAATAACACACCCGAAATAAATCCCCACAAATAACACACCCTAAATAAATCCCCACAAATAACACACCCTAAATAAATCCCCACAAATAACACACCCTAAATAAATCCCCACAAATAACACACCCTAAATAAATCACCACAAATAACACACCCTAAATAAATCCCAACAAATAACACACCCTCAATAAATCCCCACAAATAACACACCCTAAATAAATCCCAACAAATAAAACACCCTAAATAAAACACCACAAAAAACACACCCTAAATAAATCCCCACAAATAACACACCCTAAATAAATCCCCACAAATAACACACCCTAAATAAATCCCCACAAATAACACACCCTAAATAAATCCACACAAATAACACACCCTAAATAAATCCCCACAAATAACACACCCTAAATAAATCCCCACAAATAACACACCCTAAATAAATCCCCACAAATAACACACCCTAAATAAAACCCCACAAATAACACACCCAAAATAAAACCCCACAAATAACACACCCTAAATAAACCCCAACAAATAACACACCCTAAATAAATCCCCACAAATAACACACCCTAAATAAATCCCCACAAATAACACACCCTAAATAAAACCCCACAAATAACACACCCAAAATAAAACCCCACAATTAACACACCCAAAATAAAACCCCACAAATAACACACCCAAAATAAAACCCCACAAATAACACACCCTAAATAAAACCCCACAAATAACACACCCAAAATAAAACCCCACAAATAACACACCCTAAATAAATCCACACAAATAACACACCCTAAATAAATCCCCACAAATAACACACCCTAAATAAATCCCCACAAATAACACACCCTAAATAAAACCCCACAAATAACACACCCAAAATAAAACCCCACAAATAACACACCCTAAATAAATCCACACAAATAACACAAACTAAATAAATCCTCACAAATAACACATCCTAAATAAATCCACACAAATAACACACCCTAAATAAATCCTCACAAATAACACACCCTAAATAAATCCTCACAAATAACACATCCTAAATAAATCCACACAAATAACACACCCTAAATAAATCCACACAAATAACACACCCTAAATAAATCCACACAAATAACACACCCTAAATAAATCCACACAAATAACACAAACTAAATAAATCCTCACAAATAACACATCCTAAATAAATCCACACAAATAACACACCCTAAATAAATCCTCACAAATAACACACCCTAAATAAATCCTCACAAATAACACATCCTAAATAAATCCACACAAATAACACACCCTAAATAAATCCTCACAAATAACACACCCTAAATAAAACCCCACAAATAACACACCCAAAATAAAACCCCAGAATTAACACACCCAAAATAAAACCCCACAAATAACACACCCAAAATAAAACCCCACAAATAACACACCCTAAATAAAACCCCACAAATAACACACCCAAAATAAAACCCCACAAATAACACACCCTAAATAAATCCACACAAATAACACACCCTAAATAAATCCCCACAAATAACACACCCTAAATAAATCCCCACAAATAACACACCCTAAATAAAACCCCACAAATAACACACCCTAAATAAATCCACACAAATAACACAAACTAAATAAATCCTCACAAATAACACATCCTAAATAAATCCACACAAATAACACACCCTAAATAAATCCTCACAAATAACACACCCTAAATAAATCCACACAAATAACACAAAATAAATAAATCCTCACAAATAACACATCCTAAATAAATCCACACAAATAACACACCCTAAATAAATCCTCACAAATAACACATCCTAAATAAAACCCCCACAAATAACACACCCTAAATAAAACCCAACAAATAACACACCCTAAATAAACCCCCACAAATAACACACTCTAAATAAATCCTCACAAATAACACATCCTAAATAAATCCACACAAATAACACACACTAAATAAATCCCCACAAATAACACACCCTAAATAAATCCCCACAAATAACACACCCTAAATAAATCCCCACAAATAACACACACTAAATAAATCCCCACAAATAACACACCCTAAATAAATCCCCACAAATAACACACCCTAAATAAAACCCAACAAATAACACACCCTAAATAAACCCCCACAAATAACACTTCCAAAATAAATCCCCACAAATAACACACCCAAAATAAACACCACAAATAACACACCCTAAATAAATCCCCACAAATAACACACCCTCAATAAATCCCCACAAATAACACACCCTAAATAAATCCCCACAAATAACACACCCTAAATAAACCCCACAAATAACACACCCTAAATAAATCCCCACAAACACACCCTAAACAAATCCCCACAAATAACACACCCTTAATAAATCCCCACAAATAACACACCCTAAATAAATCCCCACAAATAACACACCCTAAATAAAACCCCACAAATAACACACCCTAAATAAAGCCCCACAAATAACACACCCTCAATAAATCCCCACAAATAACACACCCTAAATAAATCCCCACAAATAACACACCCTAAATAAATCCCCACAAATAACACACCCTAAATAAAACCCCACAAATAACACACCCTAAATAAAGCCCCACAAATAACACACCCTCAATAAATCCCCACAAATAACACACCCTCAATAAATCCCCACAAATAACACACCCTAAATAAATCCCCAGAAATAACACACCCTAAATAAATCCCCACAAATAACACACCCTAAATAAACCCCAACAAATAACACACCCTAAATAAAGCCCCACAAATAACACACCCTAAATAAACCCCAACAAATAACACACCCTAAATAAACCCCCACAAATAACACACCCTAAATAAAGCCCCACAAATAACACACCCTCAATAAATCCCCACAAATAACACACCCTAAATAAACCCCCACAAATAACACACCCTAAATAAATCCCCACAAATAACACACCCTAAATAAATCCCCACAAATAACACACCCTAAATAAATCCCCACAAATAACACACCCTAAATAAATCCCCACAAATAACACACCCTTAATAAATCCCCACAAATAACACACCCTCAATAAATCCCCACAAATAACACACCCTTAATAAATCCCCACAAATAACACACCCTAAATAAATCCCCACGAATAACACACCCTAAATAAATCCCCACAAATAACACACCCTTAATAAATCCCCACAAATAACACACCCTAAATAAATCCCCACAAATAACACACCCTAAATAAATCCCCACAAATAACACACCCTTAATAAATCCCCACAAATAACACACCCTAAATAAATCCCCACAAATAACACACCCTAAATAAACCCCACAAATAACACACCCTAAATAAATCCCCACAAATAACACACCCTTAATAAATCCCCACAAATAACACACCCTAAATAAATCCCCACAAATAACACACCCTAAATAAATCCCCACAAATAACACACCCTAAATAAATCCCCACAAATAACAGACCCTATATAAATCCCCACAAATAACACACCCTAAATAAATCCCCACAAATAACACACCCTATATAAATCCCCACAAATAACACACCCTAAATAAATCCCCACAAATAACACACCCTTAATAAAACCTCACAAATAACACACCCTAAATAAATCCCCACAAATAACACACCCTAAATCAATCCCCACAAATAACACACCCTAAATAAATCCCCACAAATAACACACCCTAAATAAATCCCCACAAATAACACACCCTAAATAAATCCCCACAAATAACACACCCTAAATAAATCCCCACAAATAACACACCCTAAATAAGTCCCCAACAATAACACACCCTATATAAATCCCCACAAATAACACACCCTAAATAAATCCCCACAAATAACACACCCTATATAAATCCCCACAAATAACACACCCTAAATAAATCCCCACAAATAACACACCCTATATAAATCCCCACAAATAACACACCCTAAATAAATCCCCACAAATAACACACCCTTAATAAATCCCCACAAATAACACACCCTAAATAAATCCCCACAAATAACACACCCTAAATAAATCCACACAAATAACACACCCTAAATAAATCCCCACAAATAACACACCCTAAATAAATCCCCACAAATAACACATCCTAAATAAATCCCCACAAATAACACACCCTAAATAAAACCCCACAAATAACACACCCATAATAAATCCCCACAAATAACACACCCTAAATAAATCCCCACAAATAACACACCCTAAATAAATCCCCACAAATAACACACCCTAAATAAATCCCCACAAATAACACACCCTAAATAAATCCCCACAAATAACACACCCTAAATAAATCCCCACAAATAACACATCCATAATAAAACCCCACAAATAACACACCCTAAATAAATCCCCACAAATAACACACCCTAAATAAATCCCCACAAATAACACAAACTAAATAAATCCCCACAAATAACACACCCTAAATAAATCCCCACAAATAACACACCCTAAATAAATCCCCACAAATAACACACCCTAAATAAATCCCCACAAATAACACACCCATAATAAATCCCCACAAATAACACACCCGAAATAAATCCCCACAAATAACACACCCTAAATAAATCCCCACAAATAACACACCCGAAATAAATCCCCACAAATAACACACCCGAAATAAATCCCCACAAATAACACACCCTAAATAAATCCCCACAAATAACACACCCTAAATAAATCCCCACAAATAACACATCCATAATAAAACCCCACAAATAACACACCCTAAATAAATCCCCACAAATAACACACCCTAAATAAAACCCCACAAATAACACACCCTAAATAAATCCCCACAAATAACACACCCTAAATAAATCCCCACAAATAACACACCCTAAATAAATCCCCACAAATAACACACCCTAAATAAATCCCCACAAATAACACACCCGAAATAAATCCCCACAAATAACACACCCTAAATAAATCCCCACAAATAACACATCCATAATAAAACCCCACAAATAACACACCCTAAATAAATCCCCACAAATAACACACCCTAAATAAATCCCCACAAATAACACATCCATAATAAATCCCCACAAATAACACACCCTAAATAAATCCCCACAAATAACACACCCTAAATAAATCCCCACAAATAACACACCCTAAATAAATCCCCACAAATAACACACCCTAAATAAATCCCCACAAATAACACACCCTAAATAAAACCCACACAAATAACACACCCTAAATAAAACCCACACAAATAACACACCCTAAATAAAACCCACACAAATAACACACCCTAAATAAATCCCCACAAATAACACACCCTAAATAAATCCCCACAAATAACACACCTTAAATAAATCCACACAAATAACACACCCTAAATAAATCCCCACAAATAACACACCCTAAATAAATCCCCACAAATAACACACCCTAAATAAATCCCCACAAATAACACACCCTAAATAAACCCCACAAATAACACACCCTAAATAAATCCCCACAAATAACACACCCTAAATAAATCCCCACAAATAACACACCCTAAATAAATCCCCACAAATAACACACCCTAAATAAAACTCCACAAATAACACACTCTAAATAAATCCCCACAAATAACACACCCTAAATAAATCCCCACAAATAACACACCCTAAATAAATCCCCACAAATAACACACCCTAAATAAACCCCACAAATAACACACCCTAAATAAATCCCCACAAATAACACACACTAAATAAATCCCCACAAATAACACACCCTAAATAAATCCCCACAAATAACACACCCTAAATAAAACTCCACAAATAACACACTCTAAATAAATCCCCACAAATAACACACCCTAAATAAATCCACACAAATAACACACCCTAAATAAATCCCCACAAATAACACACCCTAAATAAATCCCCACAAATAACACACCCTAAATAAATCCCCACAAATAACACACCTTAAATAAATCCACACAAATAACACACCCTAAATAAATCCCCACAAATAACACACCCTAAATAAATCCCCACAAATAACACACCCTAAATAAATCCCCACAAATAACACACCCTAAATAAACCCCACAAATAACACACCCTAAATAAATCCCCACAAATAACACACCCTAAATAAATCCCCACAAATAACACACCCTAAATAAATCCACACAAATAACACACCCTAAATAAATCCCCACAAATAACACACCCTAAATAAATCCCCACAAATAACACACTCTAAATAAATCCCCACAAATAACACACCCTAAATAAATCCCCACAAATAACACACCCTAAATAAATCCCCACAAATAACACACCCTAAATAAAACTCCACAAATAACACATCCTAAATAAATCCCCACAAATAACACACCCTAAATAAATCCCCACAAATAACACACCCTAAATAAAACTCCACAAATAACACATCCTAAATAAATCCCCACAAATAACACACCCTAAATAAATCCCCACAAATAACACACCCTAAATAAATCCCCACAAATAACACACCCTAAATAAAACTCCACAAATAACACACTCTAAATAAATCCCCACAAATAACACACCCTAAATAAATCCCCACAAATAACACACCCTAAATAAATCCACACAAATAACACACTCTAAATAAATCCCCACAAATAACACACCCTAAATAAATCCCCACAAATAACACACCCTAAATAAATCCCCACAAATAACACACTCTAAATAAATCCCCACAAATAACACACCCTAAATAAATCCCCACAAATAACACACCCTAAATAAATCCCCACAAATAACACACCCTAAATAAATCCCCACAAATAACACACCCTAAATAAAACCCCACAAATAACACATCCTAAATAAATCCCCACAAATAACACACCCTAAATAAATCCCCACAAATAACACACTCTAAATAAATCCCCACAAATAACACACCCTAAATAAATCCCCACAAATAACACACCCTAAATAAATCCCCACAAATAACACACTCTAAATAAATCCCCACAAATAACACACCTTAAATAAATCCACACAAATAACACACCCTAAATAAATCCCCACAAATAACACACCCTAAATAAATCCCCACAAATAACACACCCTAAATAAATCCCCACAAATAACACACCCTAAATAAATCCCCACAAATAACACACCCTAAATAAACCCCACAAATAACACACCCTAAATAAATCCCCACAAATAACACACCCTAAATAAAACCCCACAAATAACACACCCTAAATAAATCCACACAAATAACACACCCTAAATAAATCCCCACAAATAACACACCCTAAATAAATCCCCACAAATAACACACCCTAAATAAATCCCCACAAATAACACACCCTAAATAAATCCACACAAATAACACACCCATAATAAATCCACACAAATAACACACTCTAAATAAATCCCCACAAATAACACACCCTAAATAAATCCCCACAAATAACACACCCTAAATAAATCCCCACAAATAACACACCCTAAATAAATCCACACAAATAACACACCCATAATAAATCCACACAAATAACACACCCTAAATAAATCCACACAAATAACACACCCTAAATAAATCCCCACAAATAACACACCCTAAATAAATCCACACAAATAACACACCCTCAATAAATCCCCACAAATAACACACCCTAAATAAATCCCCACAAATAACACACCCTAAATAAATCCCCACAAATAACACACCCTAAATAAATCCCCACAAATAACACACTCTAAATAAAACCTCACAAATAACACACCCTCAATAAATCCCCACAAATAACACACCCTAAATAAATCCCCACAAATAACACACCCTCAATAAATCCCCACAAATAACACACCCTAAATAAATCCCCACAAATAACACACCCTAAATAAATCCACACAAATAACACACCCTCAATAAATCCCCACAAATAACACACCCTAAATAAATCCCCACAAATAACACACCCTAAATAAATCCCCACAAATAACACACCCTAAATAAATCCCCACAAATAACACACTCTAAATAAAACCTCACAAATAACACACCCTAAATAAAACCTCACAAATAACACACCCTAAATAAATCCCCACAAATAACACACCATAAATAAACCCCACAAATAACACACCCTAAATAAATCCCCACAAATAACACACCCTAAATAAAACCCACACAAATAACACACCATAAATAAATCCCCACAAATAACACACCCTAAATAAATTCCCACAAATAACACACCCTAAATAAATCCCCACAAATAACACACCCTAAATAAAACCCACACAAATAACACACCCTAAATAAATCCTCACAAATAACACACCCTAAATAAATCCCCACAAATAACACACCCTAAATAAATCCCCACAAATAACACACCCTAAATAAATCCCCACAAATAACACACCCTCAATAAATCCCCAAAAATAACACACCCTCAATAAATCCCCACAAATAACACACCCTAAATAAATCCCCACAAATAACACACCCTAAATAAATCCCCACAATAACACACCCTAAATAAATCCCCACAAATAACACACCCTAAATAAATACCCACAAATAACACACCCTAAATAAACCCCACAAATAACACACCCTAAATAAATCCCCACAAATAACACACCCTAAATAAATCCCCACAAATAACACACCCTCAATAAATCCCCACAAATAACACACCCTAAATAAATCCCCACAAATAACACACCCTAAATAAACCCCACAAATAACACACCCTCAATAAATCCCCACAAATAACACACCCTAAATAAACCCCACAAATAACACACCCTAAATAAATCCCCACAAATAACACACCCTAAATAAATCCCCACAAATAACACACCCTCAAAAATCCCCACAAATAACACACCCTAAATAAATCCCCACAAATAACACACCCTAAATAAAACCCACACAAATAACACACCCTAAATAAATCCCCACAAATAACACACCCTAAATAAACCCCACAAATAACACACCCTAAATAAACCCCACAAATAACACACCCTAAATAAACCCCACAAATAACACACCCTAAATAAATCCCCACAAATAACACACCCTAAATAAACCCCACAAATAAAACACCCTAAATAAAACCCCACAAATAACACAACCTAAATAAACGCCACAAATAACACACCCTAAATAAAATCTCACAAATCACACACCCTAAATAAATCCCCACAAATAACACACCCTAAATAAATCCCCACAAATAACACACCCTAAATAAATCCCCACAAATAACACACCCTAAATAAAACCTCACAAATAACACACCCTAAATAAATCCCCACAAATAACACACCCTAAATAAATCCCCACAAATAACACACCCTAAATAAAACCCACACAAATAACACACCATAAATAAATCCCCACAAATAACACACCCTAAATAAAACCCACACAAATAACACACCCGAAATAAATCCCCACAAATAACACACCCTAAATAAACCCCACAAATAACACACCCTAAATAAACCCCACAAATAACACACCCTAAATAAATCCCCACAAATAACACACCCTAAATAAACCCCACAAATAACACACCCTAAATAAATCCCCACAAATAACACACCCTAAATAAATCCCCACAAATAACACAGTCTAAATAAATCCCCACAAATAACACACCCTAAATAAATCCCCACAAATAACACACCCTAAATAAATCCCCACAAATCACACACGCTAAATAAATCCCCACAAATAACACAGTCTAAATAAATCCCCACAAATAACACACCCTAAATAAATCCCCACAAATAACACACCCTAAATAAATCCCCACAAATCACACACCCTAAATAAATCCCCACAAATAACACACCCTCAATAAATCCCCACAAATAACACACCCGAAATAAATCCCCACAAATAACACACCCTAAATAAATCCCCACAAATAACACACCCTCAATAAATCCCCACAAATAACACACCCTAAATAAACCCCACAAATAACACACCCTAAATAAATCCCCACAAATAACACACCCTAAATAAATCCCCACAAATAACACACCCTCAATAAATCCCCACAAATAACACACCCTAAATAAATCCCCACAAATAACACACCCTAAATAAACCCCACAAATAACACACCCTCAATAAATCCCCACAAATAACACACCCTAAATAAATCCCCACAAATAACACACCCTAAATAAATCCCCACAAATAACACACCCTAAATAAATCCCCACAAATAACACACCCTAAATAAACCCCACAAATAACGCACCCTAAATAAACCCCACAAATAACACACCCTAAATAAACCCCACAAATAACACACCCTAAATAAACCCCACAAAAAACACACCCTAAATAAATCCCCACAAATAACACACCCTAAATAAACCCCACAAATAAAACACCCTAAATAAATCCCCACAAATAACACAACCTAAATAAACGCCACAAATAACACACCCTAAATAAAATCTCACAAATCACACACCCTAAATAAATCCCCACAAATAACACACCCTAAAGAAAACCTCACAAATCAAACACCCTAAATAAACCACCACAAATAACACATCCTAAATAAACCCCACAAATAACACGCCCTAAATAAATCCCCACAAATAACACACCCTAAATAAAACCCCACAAATAACACACCCTAAATAAAACCCCACAAATAACACACCCTAAATAAACCCCACCAATCTCACACACTAAATAAATCCCCACAAAAAATACAACCTAAAAAAATCCGCACAAATAACACACCCTAAATAAAACCGCACAAATAACACACCCTAAATAAAAACCCACAAATAACACACCCTAAATAAAAGCATACAAATAATAAGCCCTGAATAAAACTCAAAAATAACACACCCTCAATAAATCCCCACAAATAACACACCCTCAATAAACCCACACAAATAATAAGCCCTGAATAAAACCCCACAAATAACACACCCTAAATAAATCCCCACAAATAACATACCCTAAATAAAACCCACACAAATAACACACCCGAAATAAATCCCCACAAATAACACACCCTAAATAAAACACCACAAAAAACACACCCTAAATAAATCCCCACAAATAACACACCCTAAATAAAACACCACAAAAAACACACCCTAAATAAACCCCCACAAATAACACACCCTAAATAAAACACCAGAAATAACACACCCTAAATAAAACCTCACAAGTAACACACCCTAAATAAATCCCCACAAATAACACATCCTAAATAAATCCCCACAAATAACACACCCTAAATAAAACACCACAAATAACACACCCTAAATAAATCCCCACAAATAACACACCCTAAATAAATCCCCTCAAATAACACACCCTAAATAAATCCCCACAAATAACACATCCTAAATAAATCCCCACAAATAACACACCCTAAATAAATCCCCACAAATAACACACCCTAAATAAATCCCCACAAATAACACATCCAAAATAAATCCCCACAAATAACACAACCTAAATAAAACACCACAAATAACACACCCTAAATAAATCCCCACAAATAACACACCCTCAATAAATCCCCACAAATAACACACCCTAAATAAACCCCACAAATAACACACCCTAAATAAATACCCACAAATAACACACCCTGAACAAATCCCCACAAATAACACACCCTTAATAAATCCCCACAAATAACACACCCTAAATAAATAACCACAAATAACACACTCTAAATAAACCCCCACAAATAACACACCCTAAATAAATCCCCACAAATAACACACCCTAATTAAATCCACACAAATAACACACCCTAAATAAATCCCCACAAATAACACACCCTAAATAAATCCCCACAAATAACACACCCTAAATAAATCCCCACAAATAACACACCCAAAATAAATCCCCACAAATAACACACCCTAAATAAATCCCACAAATCACACACCCTAAATAAATCCCCACAAATAACACACCCTAAATAAAACTCCACAAATATCACATCCAAAATAAATCCCCACAAATAACACACCCTAAATAAATCCCCACAAATAACACACCCTAAATAAATCCCCACAAATAACACACCCTAAATAAATCCCCACAAATAACACACCCTAAATAAATCCCCACAAATAACACACCCTAAATAAAACCCCACAAATAACACACCTTAAATAAATCCACACAAATAACACACCCTAAATAAAACCCCACAAATAACACACCCTAAATAAATCCACACAAATAACACACCCTAAATAAATCCCCACAAATAACACACCCTAAATAAATCCCCACAAATAACACACCCTAAATAAAACCCCACAAATAACACACCCTAAATAAAACCCCACAAATAACACACCCTAAATAAATCCACACAAATAACACAAACTAAATAAATCCTCACAAATAACACATCCTAAATAAATCCCCACAAATAACACACCCTAAATAAAACCCCACAAATAACACACCCTAAATAAAACCCCACAAATAACACACCCTAAATAAATCCACACAAATAACACAAACTAAATAAATCCTCACAAATAACACATCCTAAATAAATCCCCACAAATAACACACCCTAAATAAATCCCCACAAATAACACACACTAAATAAAACCCCACAAATAACACACCCTAAATAAATCCCCACAAATAACACACCCTAAATAAACCCCCACAAATAACACATCCAAAATAAATCCCCACAAATAACACACCCTAAATAAATCCCCACAAATAACACACCCTAAATAAATCCCCACAAATAACACATCCAAAATAAATCCCCACAAATAACACACCCTAAATAAAACACCACAAATAACACACCCTAAATAAATCCCCACAAATAACACACCCTCAATAAATCCCCACAAATAACACACCCTAAATAAACCCCACAAATAACACACCCTAAATAAATACCCACAAATAACACACCCTAAACAAATCCCCACAAATAACACACCCTTAATAAATCCCCACAAATAACACACCCTAAATAAATCCCCACAAATAACACACTCTAAATAAACCCCCACAAATAACACACCCTAAATAAATCCCCACAAATAACACACCCTAATTAAATCCCCACAAATAACACACCCTAAATAAATCCCCACAAATAACACACCCTAAATAAAACTCCACAAATATCACATCCTAAATAAATCCCCACAAATAACACACCCTAAATAAATCCCCACAAATAACACACCCTAAATAAATCCCCACAAATAACACACCCTAAATAAAACCCCACAAATAACACACCTTAAATAAATCCACACAAATAACACACCCTAAATAAAACCCCACAAATAACACACCCTAAATAAAACCACACAAATAACACACCCTAAATAAATCCCCACAAATAACACACCCTAAATAAATCCCCACAAATAACACACCCTAAATAAAACCCCACAAATAACACACCCTAAATAAAACCCCACAAATAACACACCCTAAATAAATCCACACAAATAACACAAACTAAATAAATCCTCACAAATAACACATCCTAAATAAATCCCCACAAATAACACACCCTAAATAAAACCCCACAAATAACACACCCTAAATAAAACCCCACAAATAACACACCCTAAATAAATCCCCACAAATAACACACCCTAAATAAATCCCCACAAATAACACACCCTAAATAAATCCCCACAAATAACACATCCAAAATAAATCCCCACAAATAACACACCCTAAATAAAACACCACAAATAACACACCCTAAATAAATCCCCACAAATAACACACCCTAAATAAATCCACACAAATAACACAAACTAAATAAATCCTCACAAATAACACATCCTAAATAAATCCCCACAAATAACAAACCCTAAATAAATCCCCACAAATAACACACACTAAATAAAACCCCACAAATAACACACCCTAAATAAAACCCAACAAATAACACACCCTAAATAAACCCCCACAAATAACACATCCAAAATAAATCCCCACAAATAACACACCTTAAATAAAACACCACAAATAACACACCCTAAATAAATCCCCACAAATAACACACCCTCAATAAATCCCCACAAATAACACACCCAAAATAAACCCCACAAATAACACACCCTAAATAAATCCCCACAAACACACCCTAAACAAATCCCCACAAATAACACACCCTGAATAAATCCCCACAAATAACACACCCTAAATAAATCCCCACAAATAACACACCCTAAATAAAACCCCACAAATAACACACCCTAAATAAAGCCCCACAAATAACACACCCTCAATAAATCCCCACAAATAACACACCCTAAATAAATCCCCACAAATAACACACCCTAAATAAATCCCCACAAATAACACACCCTAAATAAATCCCAACAAATAACACACCCTAAATAAAGCCCCACAAATAACACACCCTCAATAAATCCCCACAAATAACACACCCTAAATAAATCCCCACAAATAACACACCCTAAATAAATCCCAACAAATAACACACCCTAAATAAATCCCCACAAATAACACACCCTAAATAAATCCCAACAAATAACACAGTCTAAATAAATCCCCACAAATAACACACCCTAAATAAATCCCCACAAATAACACACCCTCAATAAATCCCCACAAATAACACACCCTAAATAAATCCCCACAAATAACACACCCTAAATAAACCCCAACAAATAACACACCCTAAATAAATCCCCACAAATAACACAGTCTAAATAAATCCCAACAAATAACACACCCTAAATAAATCCCAACAAATAACACACCCTAAATAAATCCCCACAAATAACACACCATAAATAAATCCCCACAAATAACACACCCTAAATAAATCCCCACAAATAACACAGTCTAAATAAATCCCAACAAATAACACACCCTAAATAAATCCCCACAAATAACACACCCTAAATAAACCCCAACAAATAACACACCCTAAATAAATCCCCACAAATAACACAGTCTAAATAAATCCCAACAAATAACACACCCTAAATAAATCCCCACAAATAACACAGTCTAAATAAATCCCAACAAATAACACACCCTAAATAAATCCCCACAAATAACACACCCTCAATAAATCCCCACAAATAACACACCCTAAATAAATCCCCACAAATAACACACCCTAAATAAACCCCAACAAATAACACACCCTAAATAAATCCCCACAAATAACACACCCTCAATAAATCCCAACAAATAACACACCCTAAATAAATCCCCACAAATAACACACCCTCAATAAATCCCCACAAATAACACACCCTCAATAAATCCCAACAAATAACACACCCTAAATAAATCCCCACAAATAACACACCCTAAATAAATCCCCACAAATAACACACCCTTAATAAATCCACACAAATAACACACTCTAAATAAATCCCCACAAATAACACACCCTAAATAAATCCCCACAAATAACACACCCTAAATAAATCCCCACAAATAACACACCCTCAATAAATCCCCACAAATAACACACCCTAAATAAATCCCCACAAATAACACACCCTAAATAAACCCCAACAAATAACACACCCTAAATAAATCCCCACAAATAACACAGTCTAAATAAATCCCAACAAATAACACACCCTAAATAAATCCCCACAAATAACACACCCTCAATAAATCCCCACAAATAACACACCCTAAATAAACCCCAACAAATAACACACCCTAACTAAATCCCCACAAATAACACACCCTCAATAAATCCCCACAAATAACACACCCTAAATAAACCCCAACAAATAACACACCCTAAATAAATCCCCACAAATAACACACCCTAAATAAATCCACACAAATAAAACACCCTAAATAAATCCCCACAAATAACACACCCTAAATAAATCCCCACAAATAACACACCCTAAATAAAACCCCACAAATAACACACCCTAAATAAATCCCCACAAATAACACACCCTAAATAAATCCCCACAAATAACACACCCTAAATAAATCCCCACCAATAACACACCCTAAATAAAACACCACAAATAACACACCCTAAATAAAACCCCACAAATAACACACCCTAAATAAAACCCCACAAATAACACACCCTAAATAAATCCACACAAATAACACAAACTAAATAAATCCTCACAAATAACACATCCTAAATAAATCCCCACAAATAACACACCCTAAATAAAACCCCACAAATAACACACCCTAAATAAAACCCCACAAATAACACACCCTAAATAAATCCCCACAAATAACACACCCTAAATAAATCCCCACAAATAACACACCCTAAATAAATCCCCACAAATAACACACCCTAAATAAAACCCCACAAATAACACACCCTAAATAAATCCCCACAAATAACACACCCTAAATAAATCCCCACAAATAACACACCCTAAATAAATCCCCACAAATAACACACCCTAAATAAATCCCCACAAATAACACACCCTAAATAAATCCTCACAAATAACACACCCTAAATAAATCCCCACAAATAACACACCCTAAATAAATCCTCACAAATAACACACCCTAAATAAATCCACACAAATAACACACCCTAAATAAATCCACACAAATAACACACCCTAAATAAATCCTCACAAATAACACACCCTAAATAAATCCACACAAATAACACACCCTAAATAAATCCACGCAAATAACACACCCTAAATAAATCCCCACAAATAACACACCCTAAATAAATCCCCACAAATAACACACCCTAAATAAATCCCCACAAATAACACACCCTAAATAAATCCACACTAATAACACACCCTAAATAAATCCCCACAAATAACACACCCTCAATAAATCCCCACAAATAACACACCCTAAATAAATCCACACAAATAACACACCCTCAATAAATCCCCACAAATAACACACCCTAAATAAATCCACACAAATAACACACCCTAAATAAAACACCACTAATAACACACCCTAAATAAATCCCCACAAATAACACACCCTAAATAAATCCCCACAAATAACACACCCTAAATAAATCCACACAAATAACACACCCTAAATAAAACACCACTAATAACACACCCTAAATAAAACACCACTAATAACACACCCTAAATAAATCCCCACAAATAACACACCCTAAATAAATCCACAAAAATAACACACTCTAAATAAAACACCACTAATAACACACCCTAAATAAATCCCCACAAATAACACACCCTTAATAAATCCACACAAATAACACACCCTAAATAAAACCCCACAAATAACACACCCTAAATAAAACACCACTAATAACACACCCTAAATAAATCCCCACAAATAACACACCCTAAATAAATCCACACAAATAACACACTCTAAATAAATCCCCACAAATAACACACCCTAAATAAATCCCCACAAATAACACACCCTAAATAAAACACCACTAATAACACACCCTAAATAAAACACCACTAATAACACACCCTAAATAAATCCCCACAAATAACACACCCTAAATAAAACACCACTAATAACACACCCTAAATAAAACACCACTAATAACACACCCTAAATAAATCCCCACAAATAACACACCCTAAATAAAACACCACTAATAACACACCCTAAATAAATCCACACAAATAACACACCCTAAATAAAACACCACTAATAACACACCCTAAATAAAACACCACTAATAACACACCCTAAATAAATCCCCACAAATAACACACCCTAAATAAAACACCACTAATAACACACCCTAAATAAAACACCACTAATAACACACCCTAAATAAAACACCACTAATAACACACCCTAAATAAATCCACACAAATAACACACCCTAAATAAAACCCCACAAATAACACACCATAAATAAAACTCCATAAATAACACACCCTCAATAAAACACCACTAATAACACACCCTAAATAAATCCCCACAAATAACACACCCTTAATAAATCCCCACAAATAACACACCCTTAATAAATCCACACAAATAACACACCCTAAATAAATCCCCACAAATAACACACCCTTAATAAATCCCCACAAATAACACACTCTAAATAAATCCCCACAAATAACACACCCTTAATAAATCCACACAAATAACACACCCTAAATAAATCCCCACAAATAACACACCCTAAATCAATCCCCACAAATAACACACCCTAAATAAATCCCCACAAATAACACAGTCTAAATAAATCCACACAAATAACACACCCTTAATAAATCCCCACAAATAACACACCCTTAATAAATCCACACAAATAACACACCCTAAATAAATCCCACAAATAACACACCCTTAATAAATCCACACAAATAACACACCCTAAATAAAACCCCACAAATAACACACCCTAAATAAAACACCACTAATAACACACCCTAAATAAATCCCCACAAATAACACACCCTAAATAAATCCCCACAAATAACACACCCTTAATAAATCCACACAAATAACACACCCTAAATAAAACCCCACAAATAACACACCCTAAATAAAACACCACTAATAACACACCCTAAATAAATCCACACAAATAACACACCCTAAATAAATCCCCACAAATAACACACCCTTAATAAATCAACACAAATAACACACCCTAAATAAAACCCCACAAATAACACACCCTAAATAAAACACCACAAATAACACACCCTAAATAAATCCACACAAATAACACACCCTAAATAAATCCACACAAATAACACACCCTAAATAAATCCACACAAATAACACACTCTAAATAAAACACCACAAATAACACACCCTAAATAAAACCCCACAAATAACACACCCTAAATAAAACACCACAAATAACACACCCTAAATAAATCCACACAAATAACACACCCTAAATAAATCCCCACAAATAACACACCCTAAATAAATCCCCACAAATAACACACCCTAAATAAATCCACACAAATAACACACCCTAAATAAATCCACACAAATAACACAATCTAAATAAAACACCACTAATAACACACCCTAAATAAAACACCACTAATAACACACCCTAAATAAAACACCACTAATAACACACCCTAAATAAATCCCCACAAATAACACACCCTAAATAAAACACCACTAATAACACACCCTAAATAAAACACCACTAATAACACACCCTAAATAAATCCCCACAAATAACACACCCTCAATAAATCCCCACAAATAACACACCCTAAATAAACCCCACAAATAACACACCCTAAATAAATCCCCACAAATAACACACCCTCAATAAATCCCCACAAATAACACACCCTAAATAAATCCCCACAAATAACACACCCATAATAAATCCCCACAAATAACACACCCTAAATAAATCCCCACAAATAACACACCCTAAATAAAACCCCACAAATAACACACCCTAAATAAAACCCCACAAATAACACACCCTAAATAAAACCCCACAAATAACACACCCTAAATAAATCCACACAAATAACACACCCTAAATAAATCCCCACAAATAACACACCCTAAATAAATCCCCACAAATAACACACCCTAAATAAAACCCCACAAATAACACACCCTAAATAAAACCCCACAAATAACACACCCTAAATAAAACCCCACAAATAACACACCCTAAATAAATCCCCACAAATAACACACCCTATATAAATCCCCACAAATAACACACCCTAAATAAACCCCACAAATAACACACCCTAAATAAATCCCCACAAATAACACACCCTAAATAAATCCCCACAAATAACACACCCTAAATAAAACCCCACAAATAACACACCCTAAATAAAACCCCACAAATAACACACCCTAAATAAATCCCCACAAATAACACACCCTAAATAAATCCCCACAAATAACACACCCTAAATAAATCCCCACAAATAACACACCCTAAATAAATCCCCACAAATAACACACCCTAAATAAAACCCCACAAATAACACACCCTAAATAAAACCCCACAAATAACACACCCTAAATAAATCCCCACAAATAACACACCCTAAATAAATCCCCACAAATAACACACCCTCAATAAATCCCCACAAATAACACACCCTCAATAAATCCCCACAAATAACACACCCTAAATAAATCCCCACAAATAACACACCCTCAATAAATCCCCACAAATAACACACCCTCAATAAATCCCCACAAATAACACCCCCTAAATAAATCCCCACAAATAACACACCCTAAATAAACGACACAAATAACACACCCTAAATAAATCCCCACAAATAACACACCCTAAATAAATCCCCACAAATAACACACCCTAAATAAAACCCCACAAATAACACACCCTAAATAAATCCCCACAAATAACACACCCTAAATAAATCCCCACAAATAACACACCCTAAATAAATCCCCACAAATAACACACCCTAAATAAAACCCCACAAATAACACACCCTAAATAAATCCCCACAAATAACACACCCTCAATAAATCCCAACAAATAACACACCCTAAATAAATCCCCACAAATAACACACCCTAAATAAACCCCAACAAATAACACACCCTAAATAAATCCCCACAAATAACACACCCTAAATAAATCCACACAAATAACACACCCTATATAAATCCCCACAAATCTCACACCCTATATAAATCCCCACAAATAACACACCCTATATAAATCCCCACAAATAACACACCCTAAATAAATCCCCACAAATAACACACCCTAAATAAATCCCCACAAATAACACACCCTATATAAATCCCCACAAATCTCACACCCTATATAAATCCCCACAAATAACACACCCTATATAAATCCCCACAAATAACACACCCTAAATAAATCCCCACAAATAACACAACGTATATAAATCCCCACAAATAACACACCCTAAATAAATCCCCACAAATAACACACCCTATATAAATCCCCACAAATAACACACCCTAAATAAAACCCCACAAATAACACACCCTAAATAAATCCACACAAATAACACACCCTAAATAAATCCCCACAAATAACACACCCTAAATAAATCCCCACAAATAACACACCCTAAATAAAACCCCACAAATAACACACCCTAAATAAAACCCCACAAATAACACACCCTAAATAAATCCACACAAATAACACAAACTAAATAAATCCTCACAAATAACACATCCTAAATAAATCCACACAAATAACACACCCTAAATAAATCCCCACAAATAACACACCCTAAATAAATCCCCACAAATAACACACCCGAAATAAAACCCCACAAATAACACACCCTAAATAAAACCCCACAAATAACACACCCTAAATAAATCCACACAAATAACACAAACTAAATAATTCCTCACAAATAACACATCCTAAATAAAACACCCACAAATAACAGACACAAAATAAAATCCCACAAAAATCACAACCTCAATAAATCCACACAAATAACACACCCTAAATAAATCCCCACAAATAACACACCCTAAATAAATCCCCACAAATAACACACCCTAAATAAATCCCCACAAATAACACACCCTAAATAAAACCCCACAAATAACACACCCTAAATAAATCCACACAAATAACACACCCTAAATAAAACGCCACAAATAACACACCCTAAATAAAACCCCACAAATAACACACCCTAAATAAATCCACACAAATAACACACCCTAAATAAAACCCCACAAATAACACACCCTAAATAAATCCACACAAATAACACAAACTAAATAATTCCTCACAAATAACACACCCTAAATAAATCCCCACAAATAACAGACACTAAATAAAACCCCACAAATAACACAACCTCAATAAATCCACACAAATAACACACCCTAAATAAATCCCCACAAATAACACACCCTAAATAAATCCCCACAAATAACACACCCTAAATAAAACCCCACAAATAACACACCCTAAATAAAACCCCACAAATAACACACCCTAAATAAATCCACACAAATAACACAAACTAAATAAATCCTCACAAATAACACATCCTAAATAAATCCACACAAATAACACACCCTAAATAAATCCCCACAAATAACACACCCTAAATAAATCCCCACAAATAACACACCCTAAATAAATCCCCACAAATAACACACCCTAAATAAATCCCCACAAATAACACACCCTAAATAAAACACCACAAATAACACACCCTAAATAAATCCCCACAAATAACACACCTTAAATAAACCCCACAAATAACACACCCTAAATAAATCCCCACAACCCCCACCCAAACAAATCCCCACACCCACCCACCCACAAACAACACCCCAACCCACAATACCCCCCCTAAATAAATCCCCACAAATAACACCTAACCCCCAAATACACCTAATCCCCCAAATAACACACCCTAAAAACCACCCACCAATACACACCCTAATAAATCCCCCAACACACCTAACTCCCCCAACCACCTAAACCCCCAACACACCCTAACCCACAAATAACACACCCTAAATAAATCCACACAAATAACACACCCTAAATAAACCCCACAAATAACACACCCTAAATAAATCCCCACAAATAACACACCCTAAATAAATCCCCACAAATAACACACCCTAATTAAATCCACACAAATAACACACCCTAAATAAATCCCCACAAATAACACACCCTAAATAAATCCCCACAAGTAACACACCCTAAATAAAACACCACAAATAACACACCCTAAATAAACCCCACAAATAACACACCCTAAATAAATCCGCACAAATAACACACCCTAAATAAACCCCACAAATAACACACCCTAAATAAATCCCCACAAATAACACACCCTAAATAAATCCCCACAAATAACACACCCTAAATAAATCCTCACAAATAACACACCCTCAATAAATCCCCACAAATAACACACCCTCAATAAATCCACACAAATAACACACCCATAATAAATCCACACAAATAACACACCCTAAATAAATCCCCACAAATAACACACCCTAAATAAAACCCACACAAATAACACACCCTCAATAAACCCCACAAATAACACACCCTAAATAAATCCTCACAAATAACACACCCTAAATAAATCCTCACAAATAACACACCCTAAATAAATCCCCACAAATAACACACCCTAAATAAACCCCACAAATAACACACCCTAAATAAATCCCCACAAATAACACACCCTCAATAAATCCCCACAAATAACACACCCTAAATAAACCCCACAAATAACACACCCTAAATAAACCCCACAAATAACACACCCGAAATAAATCCCCACAAATAACACACCCTAAATAAATCCCCACAAATAACACACCCTAAATAAATCCCCACAAATAACACACCCTAAATAAACCCCACAAATAACACACCCGAAATAAATCCCCACAAATAACACACCCTAAATAAACCCCACAAATAACACACCCTCAATAAACCCCACAAATAACACACCCTAAATAAATCCCCACAAATAACACACCCTAAATAAACCCCACAAATAACACACCCTAAATAAACCCCACAAATAACACACCCTAAATAAATCCCCACAAATAACACACCCTAAATAAATCCCCACAAATAACACACCCTAAATAAACCCCCACAAATAACACACCCGAAATAAATCCCCACAAATAACACACCCTAAATAAATCCCCACAAATAACACACCCTAAATAAAACCCACACAAATAACACACCCTAAATAAATCCCCACAAATAACACACCCTAAATAAATCCCCACAAATAACACACACTAAATAAAACCCCACAAATAACACACCCTAAATAAATCCACACAAATAACACACCCTAAATAAATCCCCACAAATAACACACCCTAAATAAATCCCCACAAATAACACACCCTAAATAAAACCCCACAAATAACACACCCTAAATAAAACCCCACAAATAACACACCCTAAATAAATCCACACAAATAACACAAACTAAATAAATCCTCACAAATAACACATCCTAAATAAATCCACACAAATAACACACCCTAAATAAATCCCCACAAATAACACACCCTAAATAAATCCCCACAAATAACACACCCTAAATAAATCCCCACAAATAACACACCCTAAATAAATCCCCACAAATAACACACCCTAAATAAAACACCACAAATAACACACCCTAAATAAATCCCCACAAATAACACACCTTAAATAAACCCCACAAATAACACACCCTAAATAAATCCCCACAAATAACACACCCTAAATAAATCCCCACAAATAACACACCTTAAATAAACCCCACAAATAACACACCCTAAACAAATCCCCACAAATAACACACCCTTAATAAATCCCCACAAATAACACACCCTAATTAAATCCACACAAATAACACACCCTAAATAAATCCCCACAAATAACACACCCTAAATAAATCCCCACAAATAACACACCCTAAATAAATCCACACAAATAACACACCCTAAATAAATCCCCACAAATAACACACCCTAAATAAATCCCCACAAATAACACACCCTAAATAAATCCCACAAATCACACACCCTAAATAAATCCCCACAAATAACACACCCTAAATAAAACTCCACAAATAACACATCCTAAATAAATCCCCACAAATAACACACCTTAAATAAATCCACACAAATAACACACCCTAAATAAAACTCCACAAATAACAAACCCTAAATAAAACCCCACAAATATCAGCCCCTAAATATAACCCCACAAATAACACACCCTAAATAAAACCCTACAAATAACAAACCCTAAATAAAACCCCACAAATATCAGCCCCTAAATATAACCCCACAAATAACACACCCTAAATGAAACCCTACAAATATCAAACCCTAAATAAAACCCCACAAATAACACACCCTAAATAAAACCCCACAAATATCAGCCCCTAAATA